>NC_056750.1:197743523-197871023 GCF_019279795.1 Protopterus annectens
TTTTCCCTGCTTGTTGGCACTTGGCATTTTGAGTGCCAACATGTCAACAGAGAGCCATATAAATCCCTTACTCACCAAATTATCTCTAAAAATCATTTACTGATAAGGCTAACCAAGGCCAAAATATATTCTCCGTAGGACCTGACAATATAGCTTGCTGCTTAATTAACTGTCTTAAACATGACCTTGCAGACATAGACCTTAAACTGTTATCAGTAGGAAGTATTCTTTCAGTGATACTAGTCAGTGCATTCATAATCTTTCCATAAATACCTAAGTTTACCTACTGCTTTTGTCCTGAATGAGTGGTGCATTGCAGGGGTAATTCCCCACCGTAAAGGTGGTCTTACAACTGATCTGGGTAATTATAGACCCATAAGCTTTACAAGTCTTATATGCAATGCCATGAAAGGTATTAAAACTGACCTCATAAACTACAATGTCAAGAATCTTATTAGACGTTATCTCCAATAGTTTGGCTTTGTGAAGGGTAGATCCTGTCTACTTAATCTGGTAAACTTCTTCAATAGGAGTATGGAGGCTGTAGACAGTGGACATATAGCATACATAGGATCATAGAAAGTTACTAGGCTATTGGCCCTGAGGCCCTTACAAGCCTAGCCAAGAATTTAGCCCATGTTCCAACAAGTCAGCACCCTATGCCACTGTCCAGGAGGGACATGGGTGGAATCCCAGGGGTGTATTTTCTGATCTCCATCCAGTTATCTAGGTTGCGCTTAAAAAGGGTTAATGAGGTACTCTGCTTTACGTGGAGAGGGAGTCTACTCCACAAAAGGGGGAGACTCTGGGACACAAATTTATCTCGGCCAACAAGTCCTATTGATGTCACAGACCAGGTTGAGGTCGTGTGTGTGGGTTACTCAAGTGAAGCTTGACTTGCAGATATGTAGCAGTCCCATCAGGGCAGGATCTGAGATTGCTTTGTATACCAGACAGAGGTCACCACTGAGGAGTCTGTAGGAGACTGAGTAGAGGGACAAGGCTTTTAGCCTACCTGTGTAGGGTAGATGTTTGAGGCCCTGGATTTTCCAGGTGAGGAATCTCTGTGGTCTCTCCAGCTGCCGCATGCGATTTGTGAGGTACATGCTAAAAGGGGCATTGTATTCAATAATCTGTCTTATAAGGGAAGAATACAGGGATGTTATGACCACCTTGTCCCTGGATGAGGTACCCTTACTAATGAGGTGAGCCATGTAGAAAGCTTTCCATACAATGGAGGCAATGTGGTGGTCAAAAGTCAGTTTGCTATCAACCAGGGTCCCAAGTCCCTCATGACTGATTGCATGCTTAGTGCCTTATTATCAATATGATAATTTGTGGGGATGTAATTCTCCCCAAAAGGGATAATGATGCATTTTCTGGCATTCAGTTTAAGGCCATGTTTCTGGCACTAGTCATTTGTTTGGGTGAGACCCTCTTGGAAGAGGTCCACATCACTAGGGGAATTGATAACAGCACCCAGCTTGCAGTCATCTGCAAACTTGGTCAGCCATAGCCCACTAGATTTGGCCTGCACCTCTGAGAAGTACATCCCAAACAGCAGAGGCCCCAAGACCGATCCCTGGGGTACACCGCTTGTTACGGGTCGACTACTTGAGGTGGCTTCCCCTATTTTGACTAGATGGGTTCTATCAGTGACCCAGTTTGCTACCAATCTGGAAACATATACATTGATACCTAGTTGAGAGAGTTTATCTATTAAACTTGAGTGGGGAATAGTATCGAAGGCCTTGGCCAGGTCAAGGTAGGTAGTGTGCACCGTCTTCCCCTTGTCTGTGGCCTTGGTGACTGTCTCAAAGAAGTCAACCAAATTTAAAAGGCATAACCTCCGCTTGACAAAACCAAACTGTGTGGGATCAGGTGTCTGGAGGTTACCAATGTCCTTGTTCATGAGGTCCATGATAATCCACTCCATGGCCTTGCAGATCAGACTAGTTAGGATGATGGGTCTATAATTTCTTGGATTGGTGGATGCTCCACCTTTGTGCAAAGGGATGACAGTAGCTGTCCTCCACTCAGCTGGAACAAAGCTGGAACTCAGGCTTTGATCGAATAAGGTGCTTAATGGTGCTGCAAGTTCCTGCCTGAGTTCATGTAGGATGCAGCCTGGGATGTTATCCGATCCCATGGAGGCTGTTTTTTGTTTGCCTTTGAGAGGGGAATGATGACTTGCTTCCTAGAGATAAGGGGAGGGGGCAGGTACTGGGGATGTTCTGTTTTACTGATGGGGGACAGAGGAGTGAAGTTTTCACTGAACCTGTCTGCCAGCAGGTTGGCTACATCTACTGGGTTTGTGTATGTGGTGTCCTTGACCACCATTTCTGAGCAGATCTGAGTGGTTTCCTTGAGATTGCTGACATATTCGAAGAAAGCCTTATGATTTTCTTTAGTAGATGTGGCCAGTTTGGACTCGAAGTTTACTTTGGAGGATTTCACTAGTGCTCTTATTTGCTTGTTCAGGCTAAGGAGAGATTGCTCCTTCTTGATCCTGTTAAGCAATTTTTACATTTTATTATAGAGTTTCCTTGAGGAGGAGGATTTAATCCCGGCTGGTATTCCTGATTCCATGCAGCTATATAAATGCTCATATATGGTGCATCTTGACTTGGCAAAGCCTTTGACATCATTACCAATGCTGGTATCATTTAGAAACTAAATACTTTAAAAATTAATGTGGTAAGATAGATAGCAAACTGACTGAAATATAGAACCTACACAATGTGAGTTGCAGGTGCCTCATCAGAAAGTATGAAAATGGTCAGTGGTGTCCATCAGGGCTCAGTGCTAGAACAGCTCCTTTCAGCATTAAATTTTCAGATTTCTAAGTGGCAGCCAAGACATCTGGCTAACAGCGTTTGCACATAACTGTAAACAGGTTTGTTGTCAAGTCACCCTATGACACCCATACTCCCAAACGAATGCTCCATGGTAAATTCTCTAAAATCGTCTCAAATTAAATTCTACAAAATATTGTATCACCACTTTTGGTAGACAACTCTTACCCTCATAATACTATTTAGACAACACATTACTACAAAATTATAAAATAGTGAGGAACCTAGGAACTTGAGTTGATAACTCCATCTCTTTTGACCATTATGTGGCAATAGTTGTCAGGAAATTCTTTTATTTAGCACAGCTAACTGCCAAAGGACCAAAGAGGTAATCACTCCCTTATACTCAGCATTCATCAAACAAATTATTGAGTTCATTGCTCTTTCAGATATATAACATTAAACATATGAAACAATTAGACAGACTCCAAGGCTTCCTAATCAAAATGTTCACAGCAATAAAGGCCTTGAGCTACCAAGAGAAGCTGGAGGCTCTATTCTTTTATTCAGAGTCTTACAAACATTTGATGGGAAATCTCTGTCTTATATACCATACATTAGCAACCCATTTGTCCTAGACCTCACATGTCTCTGCAAGTCCAATATCTCCATTATTTCTAGAGCCAGGGACCTAAATTGTCACCAACAGATATATAATACATGGTGGAAGGACAGATTTATACACAGTGGCTCCCAAACCTCTGGAATAAACTTCCCTGCAACTTAAAAAGTGTGACTCACTATCTTCCTTTAAACATAACCTAGATGACTGGATGGGTCGCCACATATTTACTCCAGGATTGACTGGAGAAAGGAGGAGTGGCATGATGGAGAGTACTGGCAAGATATAAATGGTCATAAGACTCAGTGACCTTGGAATATGTATGAATCTATGACTACTGCATGTGAGTGTGTGTGTGTCCATATGTAAATGCATAAATACACACACATACACACAAATAATTGATTATATTTTATTACATTGGTGACTCACTACATCGACATACAGTACACTGAACATAAACGGTTGAAACGTCCCCACACCCCGTACCTATTATATATTCCAACTCTGAGATTGCAAAACAGCGGGGAAAGGGTAAAATCCTACCCACCCACTGTTGTGCTATAGGTTCATAGGTGTGTACTAGGCTAATGGCCCTGGAGCCTTTACAAGCCTAGCCCATAGGATTACCCTGGCATTGTGCCACCTGACCTTAGTTCCCAGTGCCTCTGTCGAGTACAGCCATTGGAGTGATCCCGGGGTGAATTTTCTATTTCCCATCCACTCATCAAGATTTCTGTTGAAGAGGGGCAGTGAGGTGCTCTGTTTGACATGTATAGAAGTCTATTCCATAGCATGGGCAGTCTGAGTTATGAACCTGTCCCTCCAGCACATTCTGTTGATTGTGGTAATGCGGTTGAGTTTTCTGGAGCGTGTGGTGTGGAGGGATTGGGATTTCTTCAGATGTAACATTTCTAACAGAGCTGAGTCAGACATGGCTTTGTAAGTCAAGCAGAGATCGCCTCTAAGTAGGTGATATGAGACAGAGAATAGTTGGAGTTTTTTTGAGTCTGTCCATATAGGACAAGTGTTTAAGGCCTAGGATCCTCTTTGTGAGGTATTTTTGTGGCCTCTCCAGTTGTTGCAGGTGCGGCCTCTCCAGTTGTTGCAGATTCCACAAAACAAATGCTAGCATCCTGCGATAAACTGGAAATCTGACAAAACAATCATCCTAACTAAACATTTGAAGTAATGAACATACAATCAAACATATATACATACATACAAACACACATATAAAAACGTGTGCGCACGCGCATGCGTGTTTGTAAAATGAATAATCTCCATTGAGACTGTATGAAAGTAAAAACACTGAAGAATCTCATTGGTGATGACATTCATTCCAACTTCAAATAATCTACATAAAGTGATAGTAAATATAAACCAATAGATTACATTTGCAATCACCAAAAAACAATCACGAAATGGCTTTTAAACAGGGGGTTTCACCAGCACACCCCTCAATGTTGAGGATCTTCCCCTACTCCCCTGGAACTTAACTCATTGACACCTGTGTGATGTGTAATGTCACACACATCATCGCATTCTAGAGCATTTCTGAAAAATCAGCTTTAAAGGCATAAGATAAACAAATGCAAACATTTTCTGAATAGTAAAAGCTATTAAAACTGTACAAAAGTAATGCTATCAGTAGGAGGTATTCTTTGCAGTGATAACAGTCAGTGCATTCATAGTCTTTCCATAAATACTATAGTACTATATAATGCACACAAATCCTGAATTACATGTTTTGCTACACTTTCATGAACAAAATGTCATATGTTGGAGACTGTGCAACCTAGACATACATTGGTAGAACATATTTTAACCTACATAATCTTTCATGTGGTAGCAAGAAATTCCCATCTGAGTGTATATTTAAAGAGATAGTTATAAAAATGTAAAAATATATGCTTAATTGTATAATTAGCAATATAGATAACACTGAATATCTCTCAAGATGTACATATGAAAGATATTTTTTCAACAACATGTGGTTTCACATGATGCCATGCAATAGTTTGTAAGTCACTTGGTTGTTGGTATTTACATATGGAAATTTGCTTATTTTCATAATTACTAACAACTAGAAATACCTCCAGTATACTGTGATACACATGTACATTGAGAATGAATTTTTCTCTCTCTCATCATAGCATTACATACCATATCTGTCAATAGCATGCATGTCAGTCAGAAAATATAAACATAAATATGAAAGTAAACATAATAAGGGGAAGTGGAAACAGTGCCTAGTCTCTCATCTACAGGACATCCTAGATAACTAATAACTCACTGCCTTTTACAGCTAGACAAGTATAGATATATACAGTCCTCAAGAAGAAGCTTGAGATCTGTTTATTATTATTTATTTTTGCAGTAAATGCTAATTAAGCAGTGCTTTATTTTTCTGTTTGTACTTAACTCAATTAACATAGGAAATATAATTATCCATACTTACTGGTATATATGCTCTGTGTGTGTGTGTGTGTGTGTGTGTGTGTGTGTGTGTGTGTGTGTGTATATATATATATATATATATATATATATATATATATATGTGTGTGTGTGTGTATATATATATATATATATATATATATATATATATATATATATATATATATATGTGTGTGTGTGTGTGTACGTATATATGAGCTGTTAAGACAAAACTCATGGGCCACCTTGTTTGCTGCACTACTTTAGTCTCATCATCCCACTTCTATCTCCCTCCCTCCTTGCTCTCTTGCCCCCCTTTCCTATACACCTGTCCCAGTCCCCTTCTGAGTGCCTTAGATGTTTTGTTCTCTGTTGTGCACAAGTAGCACACTGCATTCTATATAGCAGTGTGTTTTTTATATCACAATTAAAGTTTGATCCTAGAGATTTTATCAACACTCTTGCTATTTTTTCATTTCAGCTTTTAGATGATAGATACGTAGATAGATAGATAGATAGATAGATAGATAGATAGATAGATAGACAGAAAAATAGACAGATATACATAGATAGATATAGTTCACTCAGCCAGCCATTTCACCTCCATCCCTTCACCATCGATGTTGCTTTTCTGTGCACCCTCTCCACCAGTTCTTTATCATTTCTTCTTATAAGTTCTAGATCTTCTCAGAATACCACTGATATGGTGGGTTTTACAGCAGCGTGGCAATCAATCATTCAGTTTACCAAACACATCTAAATCAAATGTCATTTAGTAGAAGAACAGCCAAGAAATACTTTCACTAATCTGTGAGGTTGCACTTTTCCCTAATGTTGTGCGATTTCAGAGTTGGTGCATATAAGTTGGGAATGCACCCCATATCTGGGGTGCAGGGAAGACTTATGGCTCTGTAGAAAAAGCTTTGTATTAAAATCACTAAAATTATTCCTAGATTCCTTACTTCTGTCTTTAAGCTTGTACTCCTATCTCCTATTGCAGACTTAACTTTATGTTATCTGCAACGACACTGACACTATCCCCAGTTCACAGTGTTGCATCAAACACAAGCCTGTTTATCAATGTTGGCTCTAAGGACAATTTCAGTAACACTGCACTGGAAACTTCTCTTCCAGGTTGTCTATCCTTTCTAGCAGCTATTTCCTCAGTAATCCTGCCATATTATCTCCTACACCCCCTTATCACCTCAGTTTTGTTAGCAGCTACTTGTGATGAATACACTGTCATACCTTGCTGAAATCCATTTAGACAATGTTCACTAGTTCCCCCTTGGTCTACCTCTGTTATCACCTCATAATAGAACTGTATCAGTTTAATTTACTATGACTGCCTTCAGGGGATTCCCTACTGGTTGTTGTCTTGCACACTGCTGACCTCCAGGTAACTAGCCTTTTTTTTGCTGATGATTTCTTTATGACTTATACAGTGGTCAGATGCCCCAGGCTTTAGTTCCTAAACTAAATGCTTTTGTGCTTCCTCTGAGCAACAGACAGACACACACACACAGACACACACTAACAGCACACCTATGTATAATGCAGCATATCTTTCGGAGGGGACCCCCCCAAAACAGACAAAAGGCAACCTACCAAGGAATCTAAACAGTAAATCAAGAGCAGTGTTGACCACTTTTCCCTTGTTCTGTCCTTACTTACTATCCTTATGTAGTAACCTTATTGCACAAGTAAGTTTTACTGCTTGTCTCCTCACTTTGCCTACCTCTTGTGATATTATTTCTATCTTAAATACTTCTGTTCTCATCTTGCATTTCATAGGTTCATAGGTTGGTACTAGGCTATCAACCTTAGGGCCTTTACCACCCTAGCCATAACAATTCGCTGGATATTTCTTCCCACAATATTTACTTCCCTGGATCCCTGTCTAGCAGGGCGACTGACATGATCCCTGTGGTGAATTTCCTATCTCCCATCCAATCGTTTCTTATATGCAACAGTCTGCAGCTTTTAAATCCAGATTAGGTGCTTACAGAAAATGTAGCTGCAAGACAAATGAGAATAAGCTTATTTATTTAAAACAATGGTCAGAAATGTATTTGTTTGAAAGTTTCATTAGCTTAATTATATGTAAAATCTTCCACTGCAGTAGAGCAAATGCATTTATGGTAAAAGTTATGTGTTGATTAAAATATGGATTGTTGGTCTCCTATATTACATCTGAAAATATGCTTCCTTTCATCTGTGCCTGACTTTGTATTTTAGGCTTCTGACAGTTCACTGAAAGGTAGTTCCAATTATAAAGACAGACGCTATGAGAAAAACACTAATAGTACAGAGCTTTTTTATAAATCACTAAGAAAACTACACAATCATAATGAAGTTAGAATGTGTGACAGACTGTCAACAGGTGTTTGTAGAAACGGTAAGACTGTCATTGGATTAAACATTATAATCCACACTTTAAAAAATTCAGATAAAATGCTGTCAATATGCAGAACTTGCATTACTTGCTCTATATGCATAAATGTTTTGGAAATTAAAACAATGCTATCATGATTTACAGTCCCAGGTACAGCAGCATATATAGGAGAATGATTAAATAAAACTGTGTACTTTTTGACTATTTGAGGATTGTTATGTTAAACTGCATGTCTGTTCTCACAGATGAAATATATATGGGTTAGTGTTAATGTTTTGGATGCTAGATCTTTCTAGACTTGTTTGTATATTTCTTTCATTTTTGTTTATTATATTTTTTTATCTAAGCAACAATAAACAACAATGACAATAAATATAAAATTACTTACAAAAAAAGGCAAACCAATTCTCCTAGGTAAAAATGATACACACTAATACTAGTTACAGCTTTATTTAGAAAATAAAATGTGTCAATTAAGTGCTTCTCAAATGTCTAAACCTTGTAAGAAAGAACTTAAAAAGGGAAAGAGATGTAAGTAACATTATGAGAAAAAACCTCAAAACAAGTAGCCCATGTTAAAGTAAATTCCATTGAGATAATCGTTGATATTTTAAATTATTACCATTTTCTATAGCATAAGAATATGGGGATAACATTTTAAAAGCTTTTAAATATTTGTTTGACAAAGAAATGAAATTACTCCAGATAAGTGATTTTAAGTTTAACTAGTTTTGGGAAATATAAAGTTTTACTAAAGTAAAATGTAATTAGAATACATAGTTGATGTAATTTAATAGCAGATATATGCAATATTGCAAGTTCCCGAGTAATTCGATGAATACTGGGTATGACAATCTTACTTTTTTTAATTAACATACTACAAACCTTATGATAGAATTTGCATGACTAGAAAATGTATAAATGTCTGCATTGCTTTCTCCATAATCTTAATATCTTTCAGAAGAATTGGGGAAATATTTTGCTTGGAGTTAAATAAGAATTATTGAGGAGCATGAATTGCATGAAAAATAATTTCTTGAATGGTATATAACTTGTACTGTTATTAATTAATTGTTTATTAGAAATGTTCCAATCAATTTTAGGCCAGTAGGAGTGCCAAACTGAGGAGAATAAATGGGTTTAATTAAATGTGTTTATTGTTATTTTATATGTTCTTGAAAGGGCCTTATTTTGGATTAGTGAATCTAGGAATCTCTGTAAAAAGTCTACTTTTGGTAATTGATTTTGATAATATTTAAAATGAACTTTAATAAAGTGTATGATTTGACTGATAATTAGAAAAAAAATGGGAAACTCCATTTTGTGTTTCATGGTTTCTGGTGACATGAAATCTATTTTAATGAAATCCCAAACTATCTTTCAAAAGCTTGAGAAAATGATTTAAATCTATCATCTGGTTATTGATTAATATATTTGGATTTAAATTAAATGGTTGCAAATGATAATAACAGTCATCCCTTTTTAACCATGGCATTAATTTTAGAAAAAAAAATTGTATAAGGTCTTAAAAAACTGTGAATTTTTCATTTTTGGCAATTTTATTGTTTAAAAAAGGGATGGATGGAAAATATATTAACGCATATTATAGGTGTATGTTTTAAGAGTTTTGTCTCATAATTTGGACCAGTCTTGGTTTGATGTGTTGTTGAACAACTTTAGGATTATAGCTTTCAAAATCTAATGGCCATATTAATCAAATCATATAATTTACAATCTAGAAGTCCAATTCCTCCCAATGGTTTGTGAGCTGTCAACCTGTTATATATAATTCTGATAGATTTGGGCAATCAAATACATTTTGATAGTGTACTTGGTACATTTGTAATAAATTTAGCAGGTACTTTAAATAAATTATATGAGAAAAAAATAAAAATTTAGGAAAACATTCATTTTAATAATGGTTAATTTTGTTACAAGAAGATTTCATTTTCAACCATCTTTGAATATTTTTTTATATCTATCTAGAATTTATTTAAATTACTTTTGAGGACTGTCAGATTATATATTTGTAATCGTTAACCCCACACATGTACATAAATCTCTTACTGGAATATCTTCTAATGTGATCATATGCAAGCAAGGTTTAAGGGAAAATGGACAATTTATCTAGATTAAGTTTGGATTCAGCTGAGGAAGAAGAAAGGTTGTCTTTGTGTTTTCTGTATACATGCGCACATACATTAGTGTGGATGGTCTTAGATTTGTAAGCCATTCTCTTGTCTCCCTTCTTTCAGGCTTTGATGTCAAATAACATCCTTTTCTTTGAATTGAATCTAGTGTACATCAATAGTGTGATAGGTTTAAATATGAAATATTACTGCATAAAACAATGGTTAAAAGACAGAAAAGCCTTCAAACAAAAACTGGTGAACCAGTTTCCAGCGCAATCAATCAATCAATCAATCAATCAATCAATCAATCAATAAATAATTTTTAGTTAGCAATGTCTTTGACTATTAATGATAGGGATTTCATCATCCTGTAAAACTTAATCCTGCTACCATGAACTAAAGCTGCAGGCTACATTATAGTCAGTTTGGCATTTCTAGCCATATTATATAAGGTTATTATGACTTAGGTTGTATAAGGCTACTGATTGCTGACAAAAAGCTGTTTGGATTTCTACTATTGTTCTTCCTGGTATTATTACTTAGGGTTCACTGTTCTTTAAGGTCTGTACAGCTGATACGTGTCTGGTGTTGAATCCTCTGTTTAAGTCACCAGTCTCTCGCTCTCTCTCACTACTCCACACTCCACAATTACAGCTTATTTTTTCTTTGGGTACTGTGGTTTGGGTCACATATGAACAATTGGTTATGGCCAGTGCATCCATCTAAATCAGTTATTGAAGCTAAAAAAGAAAAAAAACTAATTCTTTTAACTTTCAAAACTAGATGAAATTCTTCCCTCATGTAAGATTTATTTCCTGCTGTTTTTTATTCCTTTTTTTAAGGCGGCACCATGGTGCAGTGGATAGTACTGTTGCCTCACGGCAAGAGGTTCTCTGGTTCAATTCTCAGTACTGGGGTACCTTCTGTGTGGAGTCTTCATGCTTTCCCTGTGTTTATGTGGATTTCCTCCAAGTGCCCCATTTTCCTCCCACATTCCAAAGACATGCTGTAGGTGGACTGCACACTCTAAATTGGCCATAGGTGTGAGTGTACATGCATGTATGTGGAGTGGAAGAACTACTGTGGCAGGGCTAGCCACCCAGTGACATAAACTTTAGCTCTAGATGATTGTAACTATTGAAGTGACACCCCAACCCCATGTGCAAAAATGGGAAAAAGGGGTTGTAGATGGATGGATTTTATTTCTTCTTTTCCGGTATGATAATACATGGGCCAGAATTGATCTCCAGTGTTAAAATCAGCTATTTGGAGGGGTGTGAATTAATAATTTAAATTTAGATCAGCAACCACAATCATCATTTTGTATATCTCAAGTCTGTTACGTGTCATTATACAACAGAACTTCCAGTTCTTGATTGCATATCAGAATTCAACATGTTTCTTAAACTGTCCAAAACAAATAACGCGTTTCTTGCTAGAGTTCACAGTCTACAGAAGAACCCATATTCTCATTAATGTACTTAACATGAATTACATCTAAAAGATTTCTGTTATGAGTAGGTTTAGATGATAATTGAGAATCGCCATATTCTAAGCATAAATGTACTAAAATCAACAGAAATCCTTCAGCATGAGGTTGATACTCCCATTTTAATATTAGGGGAATTAAGATCAAGCAGAGACACACATTTTGTCACCTATTTGTAAAAGTATAGTGTGCTCCATTATTGAATATGGAGCTGTTATTTGTTCCTAAAGCTGTTCCTCAAATATGGGGATAGGAGAAGGTTCAGAAATTTTTTATTAGACACAATAAAAGACTGAGGGGACAGGATTATGTTAATTGTTAAGAAACTTGTCCCTCAACACAATAAATTATAGACTTATTGGAGGAGGCAATAATGGCATGAGTCTTTTGCTAGTGCAGACATTTTTAGGGGTGGGAGTCTTTTGAAAACTAGAAATAATAATTTTGTTGACATTAAACCATGCAAAATTAATATTTTGGGAAATTCTTTTCATTGCAGGGCTGGCAGAAACTACTTACAATTAAAATAAGGAAGAAATAGACTTTAGCCAAATTTAAAATACTTTTTAGTTGGATAGGATGTAGGACTTTTGATTGTAGATTATGTGGTGGCAAACTATTTTAAGGGTTTTGAGACTATGAGTTTGAGCAGTTATTATTGTACACTGAATATTAAACTGCCCAAAATAAATCAGTGTTTCATCAAACTATAGATGAGATTGGATTCCTCTAGATTTTATATCAGATCCAAGAGGAAAAAGTGTTTGACCTGATTATTTTTGAAGCAGTGATTTTATAGTTACAAAAAATAAATTTATTTTAATTTTGGTTACTGAAACAAAGGACAGACTAAATGACAGAACCCATTTGTATTCAAGAGTAAAATACAAATCTAATATTATATGCAATGAACCTGCTTCACATTAACTAATGTATGTTTCTTGGAGGTATAAATTTTACTCAAGAGGATTTTCTCCTAGCTTTTGTATAAAAGTCAACTGGTTCAAACAGCAATTCCATTTTAAGTAAGTGTTACCCTTTTCTATTAGCTCACAAATGGGTAGTTGTTTATGAATAGTGGTTATACAAGCCACCTACTATGGCAGTCTGCTAGTTATTTTTATTGTTGATTTGTTCATCTTAAAGAGGTGCTGTGATTGACCACTTGCTAAAATGTACTAGTTGCAAGGTAATGATACTGTCTTCTGTTTTTGAATTTGTTAAATACTTAGGTTTAAGAGAGCCAGCACCATGGCATGGAAAATAATGTCCTAAATATGGCTCAGGTGACCTGGGTTTGATTAGTGGCTTGGGCATCTGAACTGCTGGCAGGGAAGAATGGTCATGCCTATCCCAAGGAGGAGGGTGATCACTACCTGCACAGGATCCTTGGTAGAGGCCAGGGACGTAGTGGGGATGTGTGTTCTACAAAGGGGAATAACCCTGGGTATATCAAGTTGTCATGGAGGATGGGGGACTGTGGGCAGGCCATACCAAACGTCCACAACAGCAGTATGATGCATAGTGCCAGGACACTCTTATGACCCTTATAATCCTAATCAGCCCCAGTGCTAGTGAAGTCAGGGGTAATTAGAAATGGTAGGTAGACCAGGATGTGCTGATGGTCAGAGCTGCTTGCGAGGGGAGAACAAAATCCTTAGGCTTAACCATTATACATTACAATAAATAAACACTGCATGTGAGACTACACAATGACAGGTCAAGAATCATTGAATGATGGCCTCATCACTTATAAAGGATGCCAACAAATGACAAGTAGTGCACAATTTAATCTTAAGTTTGTTTCCTGAGCCAGTGGAGGCAACTAGAACATTCTGGACTCTTTTCGTGTCCCTCCAAGGAACAGATATCCAATTTTACCCTGTTATCCATTGCACCTTTTTGTCTAGGGGCAGTAAATATTTCAAATGAGAATAATCCAATTTAATTGTAACACATATTAAATGCAGGCTAAACAGATTAAGCTACTGTTTATTTAGGGAAGCATCTGCTTCATGACACGAGAAAGCAAAACTGGCAGCTTTTTTATCAAAGGCCTTCAATATAATCACCAATATCGATTTCTGTAAATGCCAATCTAAGTGGTACACAGGGATGTTAGTTACAAGAAACTGTATGGGCAAAACTCTTACTTGCTTTGTGTTTTTGGAATGGAACTGAAATATTACTGTGAAATACAGCTAATTCTTGTTTTGCCCAGCTTGTACACTTGACTGCAGGGGTAATAATGGAATACAGTCCTGATGGCAGAAAGACCACTTTGGTCAATGTGTTAAGCAGTTTATGACCAACATGATTATGTGCAGAATATGTCTAGGCATAGATAAATAATTCACTTTGACTATTGCATCTTAAAATATAAATGAAAAGTACCAAATCTTACCTTAAAGAATGTTGCACCATGACTTCTTAGTAGGGCATCAGATTTGGGTTTGTTCTTTATGTACAGTGAATACAAACTAAACTGGTTTGTCTGTAAAAGTGGAAGAGCAGAAATAATTAATACCACTAATTTCTCACCACCTGACACAAAAACAGTACCACAGAAAAAATGTGTGTGTGTGTGTGTGTGTGTGTGTGTGTGTGTGTGTGTGTGTGTGTGTGTGTGTGTGTGTATATATATATATATATATATATATATATATATATATATAGAGAGAGAGAGAGAGAGACATATGTGTGTGTGTGTGTGTGTGTGTGTGTGTGTGTGTGTGTGTGTGTGTGTGTGTGTGCGTGTGTGTGTCTCCACTGCCTTAGGGACAGACTCATATGTGTATTTAATAAGAATCTTCATTCATATGCATACGTATGTTCATTCTTTGATTGTTCATGAATAAAGTAGTGCAAATGATGACAAAACAATGTTCCGTAATAATCACTGTAATATTGCAATATTTTCAAAGAGGTGCCATTCCTTCTTGCAAAAGTGGAGTGTTTAAATCCGATATATCTGAGCACCATGTTTCAGAAATGCTAGTTATACATCTTAAAGTGAAAAAGGGAAAATGCAGACACTAGATTCTGAGAAAATTCATATATCTTTGTTTTCCTCTCATAATAAATAGCAACTTATTTGGGTGCTCTCCATTACATAAAGCATTTATTTTGGCCAAATGTCTATTTGCAATTTTGAAATCACTATTTTGTATATCTGTAGCCAAATTTTTATGATTAACCAAGTAGCATTCTTTAAAGAGAAAGTAATCTAATAATTTAAGTTGTAAACAATTCTCTAAAAGTCTGATCTTAAAAATCTATATATACAGATAGATGCAGATATAGATATAGACTTTTATAAGTTTGTTACTATTACATACTACAACTGGGACTTGGATAAATTCTTCCAGTTAAAATCTGTTCTCTCTAGTCATTACCACCTGTAGGAATCAGCACATGCAAACAGAATTTTGTATCAAAGCAGTGTGCGTTTTTCTTCTATGACTCTAATGTATCTTCTATAGCTACAGGCTATAACCCTCTTGCAATATCTTTACTCATGTGGGCTAACCCTAATCCTAACATTAACACTAACCATAGCCGTAACCCTAACTCCAAACTGAAGTCTAATGATAACTCTAACCCTATCCCTGACCCAGGAAACAAGACAAACACCTTACACTAGCCTATCACTAGCCCTAACAGTAAACAATACACACACACACACACACACACACACACACACACACACACACACACACACAAGCAAACACCTTATACTAGGCCTATCGCCATCCCTATCCTAACCCTAACACTAAATAAGACAAAAACACACATGTAAATACACACCTTATACTAGCCCCACCCTTAAAAAATACGCAGACATATACACAAAGCCATGCTTGACATACTGAAAAATTCTGTACTTCCTAGCATTTTGGCATTCTGACACATTTACAATTTTGACTTGCAAGATTCTGCAGATGGAATTGCTCCATTCAGTAGATCAAACTTTTGTCTACTGATATGGACCCTACGTGCGACTGCACATACATATATACACACACACACACACACACACACACACACAAAAGAAATGTACTTTCATTATAAAAGTGTTTTAAGGGACTTTACCCAATGTACCCCCCCCACAACCCTTATACTAAATATACTAACTATGAGTTTATTTTGACTCAGAGGTATAGATAATACTTTGTTTTCCTAATAAAAAGAAGCAATATTACTTCAGAGGTAGTGTATTGAGCATTTGAGGGTGTAGGGGGAAGACTCCGTATCAGAGGTTGCAAACAAAATAAAAATAATTCATTGCTAATTGCTTTTCATACTTATGCTATAATGTAAACTACATATAATGCTTCTTGAATCTGCTAGATGTTGTAGCCTTTGTTAAGTTCATCCAAAGTTTTTAATGATGCCACACTTTATAATCAGGCAAATTTCTTTATAGATATCATATGCTCATTTTATGAAACATTCCCTTCTTGTATTCCCAACAATCTTCTTTCAGCCTCTGTTCAAATACCTGCAATGTTTACTATAACTTTCAGTAAATTATTTCATTTAATTACATTTTTAGTGCTTTACTTCTCTGAGAAATGTCCCATACATGAATTGAAATGGCTAAATCTCACACTGTCTGGTTCTGTACAGAACAGTATTAGTATTGCAGTACCACACTGATAGTTTTCAGCAATGCTTTTCATACTCTGATTTGAAGTTTACAAGTACTGAAGTTAAGACATTCAGCATTCATCAAAATGGGACTTAATTAGTTTACTAGTTCAGGTGACGTGCACTTTTAAAAAAATGTACAGCATGAGGAAAACATACTAACCACACTACTGAATGTATTATGTACTGCTACACATGCTATACTATTTATTTGTAAATAGTGAGCATGCAACAGTAGACTTATAAAATTAAATTGCTAAGGTTTTTGTCTCCTAAGCACAAGGTGCAGGGCTTGATCCTGTCCTCTGGTCAATATGTTTTTGAAGACTGCACATTCTCTCTATATTTCTGTGGGGTTCTTTCCACCTCCCAAATACATTCTGGTTGTTTACACCTCAAATTTACCTAAAAACTGAACTGAATCATGGGCAGCAACAGTGATTCTAGCTGGTGCCTATCGTGGGACGAGTTGTACAGACCAACCACTTTAGGTATCGACTGTGGTGTGCTGTATCCTCTAGATAAGAGAATATGGATCACAGACTGCATGATGTGTCAGGGCTAGTCACTCAATGGTGTAAAAATTGTCTCTAGGTGATTTCGTCCCATTGATGATTTACCAGTGATAAGTGGGTTGAGCACCTGGTCTACTCTGACCTACACATGAGTCCCATGCTAATGGTGGAAGAGGGTCTATGTGCCTCTGTTAGGCAGAGTGTAATGCCATAAAGTCTAGTAGCCTTAAGTCAATAAGTTACTCACTGTCTGGTTCATAGGTTGGTACTAGGCTATCTGCCCAAAGGCATTTATAAGCCTAGCCAGAATATGTTGGCTTTCGCCGCCCCTTTAGATTAGCTCCTTGTGCCTCTGTCCAGCAGAGCCACTGAAGTGATCCCCAAGGTAAACTTTCTGTTTCCCATCCACTCGTCAAGGTTTCTTTTGAAGAGTGTTAGCGACGAGCTCTGCCTAATGTAGATTGGGATCTTGTTCCAAAGCATGGGAAGTCTCTGTGACAGGAATATATCCCTCCAGCACATCTTATTTATTGTTGTGGTGAGGTTTAGATCCATAGAGCATGTGGCTTGAGGGGCTAAGGTTTTCTTTAGGTGGAGCATGTCCATCAGTTCTGGGTTGGACATGGTCTTGTATGTCAGGCAGAGATCACCTCTGAGTAGGAGTATGCAACCGAGTGCAACTGAAGTTCCTTCAGTAGAGCTGCATAGGGCATCTGTTTAAGGCCAGTGATCATTTTCGTGAGGTACTTCTGTGGTCTTTCCAGCTGTTGCAGGTGTCTTGTAAGGTACATCCCAAACTGGGTGTTGTACTCTATGATGGGTCTGATGAGTGATGAGTAGAGGGGCACAATGACCTCTTTTGATCTGGATGCGAACCCTTTTGTGATTAGGTGGGCCACGTAGAAGGATTTTCTAACCACTATAGCAATGTGATTATCAAAGGTGAGATTACAATGTACTTGGGTCCCCAGATCCCTTATTACGTCTTCCGTATTTAGGGGACTACCACCTATGTGGTCATTTGTGGGTACTTTGTTTTTTCCAAAGGGGATGACTATGCACTTTTTGGCATTTACCTTGAGGCCATGATTTTGACACCAGGTATCAGTCTCAGTGAGAACCTTTTGGAGGATGTTTGTGTCAGCCGGAGAGTCAGTTATAGCCCCTAGTTTGCAGTCATCTGCGAACTTGGCCAGCCATAGTCCTCCTGTGCTTGCCTGTACCTCTGAGAAGTATATACCGAACAGGCAGGGTCCTAGGACTGAGTGCTGGGGAACGCCACTTGTAACCGGTTTAGAGTCGGACCTAGCTCGCGCAACTCTCACCATTGGGTTCTGTCCGTGAGGCATTTGGCAACCCATTTTGTGATGTAGGGGTTTATGTTCAGGCTGGTGAGCTTGTCTATAATACCAGAATGGGGAATGGTGTCAAAGGCCTTAGCGAGGTCTAGGTAGGCTGTGTGTACCACCTTTCCCTCGTCTATAGTCTTGGTAACTATCTCAAAGAAGTCCACCAGGTTTAGGAGGCATGATCTGCCCTTAACAAAGCCAAACTGGGTAGGATCCAGTGTTTGGAGGTTCCCAATGTTTCTGTTAATGAGTTCTATGATGATGCGCTCCATAGCCTTGCAGACCAAGCTAGTCAGGCTTATAGGGCGATAGTTCCCGGGGTCTGTTGTGGCTCCACCTTTGTGGAGCGGAATAACCATTGCTGTGCACTACTCTATGGGTATGTAGCCTGTGGAGAGGCTGAGTTTGAACAGTGTGTTTAGGTGAGGGGTTAGTTCGTCTTTGAGCTTGTGTAGGATGCAGCCTGGGACACCGTCCGGTCCCATTGATGCTGTGTTTTTGGCTTTGGAGAGGGCTGTTTTAACCTGAGTGCCTGTGATTTCAGGGACTCTACATTCTTCTGGTAAGGTTATGGGCCCTTTTGGGGGTGAAGTTTGCGCTGAACCTGTCTGCCAGGATGTTGGCGATATCGGTTGGTTCAGTGTATTTTGTGCCATTCTGCGACTAACTCCGAGCAGATCTGAGCATTGCCACTGAGATTCTTGACATAGCTAAAGAATGGATTGTGGTTATCTTTGGAGTCCTTGGCAATTTTTCTTTCAAAGCTCGCCTTAAATGATTTTATGAGGGATCGTAGTTTCTTGCTGATAGTGATCAGGGATGTCTTCCATTCTTGGGATTTTACTCTTTTCTGTACTAGTTTCCTCGTTCTATTGTATATCTTGTTTATGGCAGGAGCCCACCAGACTGGTTTCCTTTTCTTGAAGGAGTGAGTCTTGGTTTTGCTTGGGCTGGCATGATCCATGCATTCTTGTAGCTGCCCGTAGAATGCATTAATAAAGGTTTTGCAGCTTGGACAGTGTTATCCTTTAGCATGGGGGCTTTGAAACTTTCCATCTCGGTCTTAAGTAACGTGAAGTTTGCTTTTGAAAAGTTTTTCATGGTGGTTTTCTTATCCAGGGGTGGGGGCGGAATATGGATATCCAAAGTGATTTGTTTATGGTCAGATCTAACTAGCGAGTGGTTGACCTCTGGTGTGGAACACTGGTCACCCATGTTGGTGATGACCAGGTCCAATATGTTGTCACATCGGTGGGAGTGTTGACCAATTGAACCAGGGCGTTTGAGTTTATAAATTCTAGGAAAAGTTGGCAAGGGAGTTAGTACTTGAGTAGTTCTCCCAGTTAATGTTTGGGTAATTGAAATCACCCAATATTAGGGTGCTTGGTAGGACCTTTATGTTTCCCAGTGTTTCCAGAAACGCAGAATGGGGGTCCTGGGACATGGTGGGTGATCTGTAGCAAGCTACAATTTGAATTGCAGTTTTGCCCATTGTTAGTTGCACGTGGATGATCACTGAAGCATCGTGCTGTGCCACTAACCTGGAGGTGTGGGCATCCTTGATGAATATGGCTATGCCCCCCGCCTTTTGTATTTCGGTTTGGGTTCTGTGGCCGAAATGTATGGTATGAGTTGTAGCCTGGTAGTGCTGGGGTGCTCTCTGGAGCCTTAAATCAGGGTTCTGTTACTGCACATATATCGATTTTCTCCATAGTGAGGAGTGCCTCGACTGCGTGCATTTTGAGGTTTAGACTTCTGTCACTGAGTAGCATTACCCTCAGTTTTTTGTTACTTGTGCTATTTACAGTGGTGGGTTTGTCTTTTGAGCCTTGCCTAAAAAAGGCACTATGGGGGTGGCAAGAGCCTTGGCCAGTATTCGAAAGCCTAAGGCTGACAGGTGCAAGCTGTCTCTAGCGAAGCAGCGTGGCTTGTCGAGCATGTCATCTCAGGCAGACAGACACTGGATCCCCTTTGAATGACACCAGAAACTTAGCCAATTGTTGAAATCGAGAATTCTTTCTTTATACCGTGGTATCATTCTTGGTGAGGGCAGGATGCTACTCAGGGTCAGGGTCATACTGGCCTGGGCTACATGATCAGAGAGCTCTTCCATGTCTCTCTTCATGTAGTCCAGGGAGGTACGGCTCAGGTCATTCACACCAACATGGACAATGACAGAGTCATATTTGTACTTTTCTGGAGTGACCTGAGTGCTTGTGTTATGTGGCGGATCCTGGCACCCGACAGGCAGCTAACAGTAACCTTCTCCTTATTCAGCCAAGTGAGTGGGACGTTAGTGTGCCTGACTATAGAGTCACCTATTACTAGTATGTTGGGTATGTTATTTTGCCTTAAGGGCTGTAATTGCATGGCACACTGGTTTTGTGAAGTATGTGTTTCATGGTTTGTGTTGGGGGGTGGAGGTTGCTTGGATGTTTGCTTTGGAGGTCTCTGTTGGTTTTGCAGATTTTTATTTAGAGCCTCCGAGTATGTTTTCATGTATTTATGTGTGTTTTTTGCCGGTGCTGGTTTAATGGGTCTATGTAAGACTGGTGGTGTGATGCAAGTATTTCCCTTCTCCTCTTGACTGTCTGATCCAGTCTTGGGTTGAGAGAGCTTAGCCTCTAGTTTGACTGTATAACTGCATCTCTCGCATGTATTAGTGTTTGGTGGTAGGAGGAGGGGGTTGTCTGTGTACATAAGGCAGTTGTAACATTGCCTCAAAATGCCCAGATTCATCAGTTGGACTGGAGAGTACACCTGAAACTGCCCTTTGGACATGCCTGGACAGGTACAGTAAAGTGTTTTACTGGATGGCTGGTAAGGTCGAATAGAGAGCCTTGTCCTTCTGTACAGTGCAGGAGGGTCTAGTGCTAGGATTTATAAGTGCTTGCTATAAGTTTTGAGCAAGTGCCGGGCTGAGAAATGAATGGCTTGAGTGCTTAAATTGAACGTTTGTCTAGTTCCAAGGGAAAAATTGAAGAGGAGACTTTGTGGAGCCGGGAATAATTTTACCCTAGCTAACCAGCGCTGCCCGGCGCGCAAAATCGGGCAAATATGATATTTATAGCAGGGAAATGAAAGAGATAGAAATTAGCCCAAAATGGCCAATAAACTATTAATTTCTGGGCTGGTGTCCAGTTGCCCAAACTGGGTTACCTGGAATAGCTCTGCTGCATGAAAGCTGGGTGTAAAACCAGTCAATCTGCCAAACATGAGTTAAGGTCAGTGAGAGGAGGAAGATTCTAAGTGGGTGAGATGATGGTAAGGAGGAGACTGGACATCTTGTGTATCCAAGAAACAAGGTTGAAATGGAGTGCACCAAAATCACTTGGCTTGGGATCCACAGTTTACCACTCATGAAGAGGACAGACTAGAAATGTTGTGGGAATTGAGGTGAGAGTGAGTCTTCTGAAGACAATGATGGATGCTATCAGAATTAGGGACAGACCCACAGTAATCCAATGCACGGTTAGGGCAGTATTCATAACATCCCCCTATGCCTTAGAGTAGGGTTGAGATATTGAGGAAAAGAGTGCATTCAGTTAACACTTGCAGGGCCTACTAGGTAAAGCAGGAGAACAGAGTTGGTGTTGATAATGGGGGATTTGAATGCTCATATCAGACAGACAGAAGAGGATATGAGGGCTGCTGACTCTACATGAGTTAGGCAGCAGGAATAAAGAAAGACAGGTCATTCTAGACTTCTGTCTGTCTGGTAAATGGTTTGATGGTGGCCAACACATGGTTCAGCAAAAGAGAGAGTTGCAGGATAACATACAAGCCTGGTGAACATGCAACTCAAGGAAACCTCTTCTTAGTAAGGAAAGGGGATGTACAGTCAGAAATTGCAAAGCCATCCCCAGTGAAACAATATATCCACAGCATATACCACTGGTGAACAAAATCATCTGCAAGCAGTGGTTAAAATACTAAGATGAAGACCTGGAAGTTGACAGGAGTGTTCAAGGAAATATTTAGGGCTCTAGCACCTCAGGAAAAAAGGGAACAGCTGCCTTTAAGAAGAACTGCAGCATGTCAAAAAGCATGTGTGAAGAATATAGAACAGATACACAGCTGAGTCATGTATGGAAATAAGGTACATGAAGAAAATGTGGAATGCAAAAGTCCAGAAAGTTATTAAAAAAAGGATTGCAGGAATAAGTAGAAATGTATTAGTGATCTAACAGAGATAGCAGTTGTAATAGTAAACAGTAGGGTATCAGAGACACACCACCATCTTGTGGAAATAACTCAGCAGATGGCACAAAGAAACTATCAGGTTGCAAGGCAAAGATAGTATATAAAGAAGCTAATCATCAGGCACCCTTCATAACGGATGCCAGCAACAACCTACTCACAGAACTTCAAAGGCAGATAAAAGGAGTACTTGTAGCAGCTTCTGAATGAAGAAAACCTCACAGAAACTGTACTGTCCCAGACAAAGAAAGAGAAAGAAGACCCAACTATAGAAGAAGAACAAACAGCACTAAGGAAACTAAGTCAGGGAAAGCAACAGGCTCAGATGAGGTCATGGCAAATATGATGAAGAAGTTGGGTGTGTTAGCGCAGAAATAGCTCCTGAGGGTAACTCATAGCTGTATGGAGATAAGGATGCACCCCAGATGACTGGACAATAATCATTCTAGTGTCAGTGTAAAACAACAAAGGGGAAATTTACAGCTGTGGGCAGTACAGAGGTATAAATCTCCTGTTACACTGCATGAAAGTGATGGACAATGTGGCTGATAAATGAACATGCAGAGCAGTAGAAAGTAAGATATGAGATGAGAATTTCGGATTCAGACCAGGATGCAGCACAACTGACCCAGTGTTTGCAATGACACAGATAAGAACATGTTAGATATGAAAAAAAGAGTCCAACTGAACATTCCTTGACTCTTAAAAAAGCAAATGAGGTTATAGACCCAGGATCTATTAAAAAAGCAAATGAGGTTATAGACCCACGATCTACCTTTGACAAAACCACATTGGGTTAGGCTGTGGAGGAAGAGGTTTCTTTTGTCTGTCTGCATGAAGATTCCATTTCTCACCTTTTGCAATATGTTATAAAAGCTTCATCATTTCATCCACAGCCATAACCATTTCTTTCCTTCTGTGTTTCTCTCCTTTCTCTTCTTCCCCTCCCCAGACTCATCCTGTCACCCATGTCTCCTTGCAATCATATCAGAGAAAATTACACCAAAATGAACCCAGATTGTCACCTGAGGAAGGAAGTGGTCAGATATATTTTTTTAATTCTCAGCAAGAATAGTTATGTACTGCTTATTGATGCATTGACGACTCCCAGAGTATGAAAATGTGAACAAAAGAAGAAGGATGACTTGTCTTCTGTAGTAAATCTCCTTTCCTGAAAACCTGCACATCAGCTGTTTAACACCGATATTGTCAAGACATCTGGGGACACTTCTGGGAATTTAAAGAAGAGGAAAAAAACAACAAAAAGCAGACTTAGAAATGCAAAAATATTTAAGTGCATATGCTGGGCATTAACACTGCAGTGAGCATTTAACCAATTTTAGTCAGAAAGCAATTGCAAAACAGATAGTACAATGTACATTTTATATGCATGTATTCTATATAATAACTTTATAGTGCTTTAAGAATGTTCTGATGCCTTCTGGTTTTAAACTGAATAATTGTTCACTGATAGTGACTGGGGCTGTGTCACGTTTATCTTCTTGAACTCCTTTTAACTTGCGTTAACTGATTTGAGTTTTACTTTACACTGAAGAAGGGCCTAACCCGATACTTTTCTGTATATATTAAAGTTTTTAGCATTTCTAAGTCCGTTTTTTTATGTTTTTTACTCAGTTGGTTTACCAGATACTTGGTTTACTACAACTTTGATCTATTTTGTTGTCAGTTTAAAGAAGAGAACAGCACAGAAGCAACTGCAATGTTTTATTGTAGTATTCCCCTAGAGACATGGGGATCCTCCATAGTGTCTGTTGTAGTGCTCTGGGAAAGAGAGTGTTGCTGACATGGGAACTGGGCACTACTTCACTGTCACACAGTCTGAGCAGCTTAGAAGTGTTAACAATAAAGGACAAATACATTTGAAATTCAGACATGCGTATTAGCTGGTTGCATAGTGGCAGGACAATCAGTTGGTTAGTTTATGTACTTTTGTTTTTCCTTTTACCATCAGGTACTCAAATGAGCATTATAATTATTGTTCATATGAATCCTTACCTTTTCATAAAGTAATGAATAGTATTTTTGTAGTTACCTTAAATGATGGAGAGCGGGTGCTAAACCTGAAGGTTAAGTGTAACATGGTGCAATGATGCTTTTTAAAAGCACAACATAGATGTTGTGTTCCTACAGGAGTTAAAAGTTGGAAGAAAGCACAGGAGATGTCTCCACGGTTTCTTTGGCTCACCATTTACACACAGTCTTGCAAGGATGTGTAGGAGAGGAGATTCAATTGTTCTGAAGTAAAAAGGGACGGTAGGCAAGTAGGATTTAGTGAAGGTGTACATAGCCAGTGTTTTTTTTTAATATAAAGTATTGCACAAGGCCTTAGCCTCGATGCACCAGACTTCTTTCATGAGTACTTTAAGTTTTTAAGAGTGTTTAATCATGATGATTCTCCTATGCCTTTTCAAGAGAATTTAAATATTATTTTGGATTCAGTTTTGCATAGGTCCAATCTATCAGTATAAACGTTACAATTAATCATAAGGGAGGGAATAGAAGTGCTAGGAATGCCATATCATTAAGATGCAGGGTGAGGAAGGTGGCCTGGATACATCTATCTTTCCAAACAATGTATTATATAGAAGGTTGGGCCATTTACTCTTGTTTTTACATAATACATAGAGCAAGGAAAACATTTTCCATGTGCATCATCAGACCACAGAGTGGTAGGTCTGATGTTTGTCTTAGGAGCTCAGAAGCAGGTAGAAAAGAAGCAATGGTGGGAGCAATTTACAAAAGAGGGGGTACCACTGTATATTCAAAGCAATCCTTTAATAGCCATGTCAGCTGTTAAATGGTGGGAATCATGCAAGCTTGAACATAATCCAGGGCAAAGTAAGACATCAGGGCAGAAGAATGGCAGAAAACGGTGTACAAGGCACATGTAAAGTGTAGGTTATTGGCCTTAATGAATAAGGAGAATTTCAGAGAAAGCAAATTAGTGAAGGCTTAATGAGAAGATAAGTCTTTAAAAGCAACTGCTATCCCTCAGAGGCTACTTATAGGCTTGGGCATTGAATGTTCAGAGTAGTAAACTGCTCATTTTTCATTAAAAAAGGAGGCAGGCAGGCACAGCGACAAGCAGAATTATGAACCTAGATGGGGGTCCACTTACCTTTGTGAGGAATTTCCTACAATCTATGCATAACTGCATGCAGAAAGAGACACTGTTCAAATAGAAAGTATTGCATTTATCAGGAATTCTTTCTGAGCTGACAAGAAAGGCACATTATATTGGAAGAAATCTAGGAAATGGTTTAAGGAGATTATAAGAGCACTGGGACCTTATGGATTTAAATCACAGGAAACAAAACATTACTGGAAAACTACAGCACTCTCTGGCTTATTTCAAGATATATTCATTTAAAGACTATGCTAGTCTTCTGTCACATGGTATCACATAGCCATTCTTCCCTAATGTGGGAGAGGCATCTCACTCACAGGAAACTACAGGCCAGTTTCATTGTTTAACATGGAAGTAAAACCTATGCTTCTGTTCTTGGCAAAGAAATGTAACTGCTGCTCCCACCTCCAATACACCCTTCTTAGGACAGTTTTATTAAAAGGACACTCCAGCACAAACTGTACACATGCTTTTCATTCACATATGCAAATCGAGTAAAA
The DNA here is from genome assembly GCF_019279795.1 of Protopterus annectens. NCBI lineage: Eukaryota > Metazoa > Chordata > Ceratodontiformes > Protopteridae > Protopterus > Protopterus annectens. The sequence continues at coordinate 197,769,755 of NC_056750.1, forward strand.
AGCTTTTTACTCTCTTTATACTTCTTGTAGATTCTGAGAGGGTGTTTGACTCATAAAAGTTCTATTGAGTGGTGGAGAGTTTCCATTTCCCCCACATTTATCCAAGGTATGTAATCCTTGGTTCCCTATTATTTGATCGAAGAATGCGTCTTGATCGAACTTGAAAGCACGAAATGACAAAATACTGAAACGGCATATAAGCAAATTCTTTCCCTGGGAAAAAAATTGCTTGGCTGCCTTCGTCTTTTTCCATTTTCGAAACTATAGTGCTATCTCGGAGTTGATTTAAGTAGGGGGGTGTGGGGGGTGAAGCCCCCCACTTTATGTAATGTTTTAAAGTTTTTTTCTTTTCTTTTTTGGAACAGCGATTTTTTTCCCTGGGAAAAAATAGCTGTTCTAAGTGTTCGGGATTGTAAGCTTTCGCTTTCATGGGGTCGATAAATCAGCATTCGCTGATTTAATATAGACCCTAATCCTTATACAGTGGTCTTACGTTCAGAGTTTTTATGAACACTCTGCTACTGTAATTCATCTTACTTGCGAGGTAAGGCTGTGCTTTGTCCTCTTTCCTGTTTACATTAGAGACAGAGCCATTATCAAAGATGGAGAGACAGCACTCATCTCACAATGTCTGGATTTCTCTGGGGGAATGGGCATTACTCAAGAGTTATTAGGGAAGATAGACATTTCTTTAGAAAATATAGCCAGGGAATTGGATAAAATTAAAGTGGCATTTAAAAATAAGTCATAAATAAAAGAAAAAGTGATATAGTTAAGAAGTAACAAGAATTTCTTATAGGGACTAACAAATGTTAAAGTATTGCAGGATAGGGGGAATCTCACAGAACAAGAAGAGGCAAAACTACAGAGTGCTAAAGAGAAAATAAGGGACTACGCCAATAATTTACATGAATTTAGAAAGACTGCCGGTAAGCAACTGTTTCTTGATAATAACTCCACAGCACAAAAGCTTTAATACAGCAGCTCAAGCAACAGAAAGTAGAAAGTTTTTGCCAAATGAAGGGAGCCTACAACAAGGAAAACAACCAGAGATCCCTTAAAGGTATTCAAAATATTTCAGAAATTTTATGAAGAGCTGTATAAAGCAGAGAAATGTGGAAATGAAGAAAAACTACAAATGGAAATTTTTATGGAAGAATTAAATATGCCAACATTAGAGGTAGATGAGGATCAATTACTAATAGGATAGGAGGAGATGAGATAAAAATGGTGATGTATACAGGATAGCCTCCAGGAACTGATAACATTCCTATGGAAGTTTGGTGGGAAGAAAGTTATAAATATCTGGAAGATTTTTTTTAACAGTATTTTAAAAGGAGGAGAAGCAACAACATCCTGGAAGAAAGCTGTGGTGGTTGTGACACCTAAAGATGGTAACGGCCCATTAGATCTAGCTTTATATAGGCCCATTTTGATTCTAAACCATGATTATATAGTGTTTATGTCTGTAATGGCAAAGGTGATTCCAAAATTGATAGATATGGATCAATGTGGTTTTGTAAAAACACAAACATGCTTACAGTGCAGAGACTCTGACAGAAACTCAAAAAAGCCACATGAAAATTCAAGTAAATTCAAATGAATGAGTTCAAAAATAACCACAACTAAAGTACTACTGAAATATGTGATAAGCGCTTTTGTTTCATTAGTCTTTAAAACTTCATCAGATCAGTGATTCAAATTTAAAACCATATATTTACAGGTGAACTCACATATGACATCACAACCAAGCCCCCAACTATTCAACAGATTTAAAGAAACATTTCTAAAATATATTCAAAACCCATCACAAATTATATAAATCTATGTAAAATAAGTCTGAATAAATGAATATAAATATATAAAAATCACCTGTCAAATGTTTTTAATTTCAGTAAACAACTAATACAGACCTGATCATTTAGACCAGGCCAAGTACTAGCATTCAATAACAGCTGCCAATAGAGTTCACGCTTTTCGAGCTGCAGTGTCCATGCCCCACCTCATTCGTTTCTTGTTAATTTTTCTGTAATAACAAATTTAAAAGTATGATTTGGTTCGTCTACCAGATGTCTAGCTAAGGCATTAGATAATTTTACCTTTTTAATTTCATAAACATGCTCGCTAATCCGATCTCCGAACCTACGTTTCATTTTTTACCAATATAGTAAGCAGTGTAAAGCTGGCAAATGGCTAAACACCTGTGGTATACTACTGGTATTGTTTATGCTGTCATTTATATTTATTTATTCAGAGATTATTTTGCAACTCATTCATTTGAATTTGCTTGAATTTTCATGCAACTGTTTTGAGTTTCTGTCAGAGTCTCTGCAGCATAAGCGTGTTTGTGTTTCTGGAGTTTTTTCTCTGCCTTTGGTTTACTCAATGTGGTTTTGTGTTGGGAAGGCAAACATTTGACAACATTAATAGAATTATGATGATCCTGAAGAAAGAAGAAGAATGTAAGAAAATACCACTGTTGTTGATGGGTCTTAATGCAGAGAAAGCATTTGACAGAGTAGGCTGGGATTTTGTAATCAGGGAAATGAATGGATTTGCATTCTTTGATAAAATTATAAGGTTGATTAGGAGGATATATGAGGGTTTGGAGGCAAAAATTAAAGTGTGTGTATGGGGGTGGGGGTTCTTTACTGATAAATTCTGTTTGGGCAAAGGAACCATGCAGGTTTGTTCTCGTTCCCCTTTATTACTTATGTTATATTTTGAACCACTGGTAAAGAAAATAAGGGACTCATAAATTCAAGGATATAATTGGTATGGTATTCAAGAAAAGTTGGCATTATTTGCAGATGCTTGTTTGTCTTTTCGGCTTTTCCCGGCTAGGGGTCACCACAGCGGAACTCCGGTCCACTAATGAGTGGCAGTTGATTTTTATGGTGCTGAGTTGCCAGCCTGATGCCCAACCTTCAGTGAAGGCACGCCCATTCACGCATGTCTTTTGGAGGCCACTCGACTGCGGGGAAGACATGCAGACTCCACACGGAAGACACTCCAGTCGTGAATCGAACAGGAGAACCTCTTGCTGTGAGGCAACAACGTTACCGCTGTACCACTGTGGCTTCCTATTACCTTATAAATGATAAAAACAGAAAAGGACATTTCAGTGTTGTGGAAATTTTTGAGACAGTTTCTAGTCTTTAATCAATGAAGATAAAACAAAGGCAATAGCTGTAAACTATGTGCCCACACACAAATTGGTTCAGCAATACCCATATTTATAGGCACATAAAATTAAGTATTTAGGAGTATGAATTAAAAAGGATTATTTTATGGCAGCAAAGGATATGAGGGAAGAGACTAAAAAGATAATACAAAAACTGAGAAATTGAAAGCTTTGTTTTATGGATATGGATAGCAAGATACAAACAATCTAAATGTTTTTAGTCCCTTTAGTTTAATATACAGGTCAAACACATTGTTATCAACCAGGGGAGCAGTTGTGGATAGGTATTAATAATGAGTTGAAGGAAGGATTTTATGTGGGAGGGGAAGAGGGCAGGAGTTAAGTGGGATAAGTTGATTATTCCAACAGAACAAGGTAGTTTGGGATTATCTGATTTGAAATGGTATTTCAGAGCTACATGGTTAGGACTCCTATCTATACATAGAACAAGCAGAAAGCTATAATTCAAAGTGGAAAGGGACGATGATGATGAAACAGGGGAAGCTCAAGAAACAGAGAGAGAGAGAGTGGGATGCAGAATAAAAACAACCATACAGAATATTATATTCATAAAGTAGCAGAAAATATTCTAAGAACTAAGCCAACACAGGGATGGAGAAAGGAGATTCTGCTGGTAGGGATGACTGCAATTATGGCTACAAAGGATAGCAAGAGGAGACTGGAATTTACTGGAGAAAACTAGCAAAGGAACCAAGGTATCGGGAGCAAATAATTACAGAGGGAATGGTAATAGAATGGAAAGAGGCCGAGAATTCATTTGGGCTGCAGGCTAGAGATTGCCTTCCCTATAAATGATTTATATCAGAGTATAAGCAAAGAGAAAAAGGATAAGGGGAATCCTAAGTGAATGACCAGCACTGGTATTGTTTTTAGTAGAATATAGGTAGCGGGGTACATATTTTATGGGAGTGTAATGAGTTGGCAGACATTAAAAATTCCCTGCAGACTACTCTGCCAGAAATACTTGATGAGCAAATTGGTGTAACTAAGGAAATGATTTTTTGAGCTGTGATACAAAATCAGAATTGCTTAGACATAGTAAGGCCTTGCTGAGTTTAATTCTGGTGGCTGGCAAAAAAAAAAAAACACAATTGGTAGAAAATGGAAATCAAAGACTAAATCAACTGTACTAGAAGTAGTGAATACAATAACAGAGGTAAAAGAACTGGAACTGGGATCTTTAGAAAAGGGAAGGAGAAAATTACACAGAAAAAATGGGGATTGTGGGAACTATACACACAGAATAATGTTTTGGAGGAGGAATGAGGTTTAAGAAAGGCAAGATTGGATTGAGCTATGTAATGTTTGACTGGCAATGGCTGTATGGATTATAAGTTATATATAATGTTTGTAACTAAAACTATGTCAATATGGTTTGCTTTTATTTATATTAATGTACGATCATCTATGTCAAAAGCGATAACTCAATAAAGATGTTTCTTTAAAAAAATGTATGGATTTCTCTTGAAGAACAGTGCATCCTTCAAGTCACAGACAACTGCTTAGGCCCTAATGAAGACATACAGAATATCAACAAAATTTCAAACAATTTTTTATCAGACGCTGGGGCTTAAAGAAACAGTTATGAAAACTGAGATGTCTGCAGTCAACAAGGTATGGGAAACTCTTCGTGGCTGGGCTAATACTCCTTTTCAGAAGTGCAAAGGTTTCCCAGGTATTTGGCAATTAGATTGCACTCATTGTTAGACACTGTTCCTAAGCTGAATCTGCAACCCTTAATGCAAGATTTTTTTGTCTTAGTCCATTCCTGGAAGTGCTTAGGCTTGTCCCTTTTAGGCAGGATCAATACATTACAAATGTACTATTTGCTGAACATTAACTCTGCATGTCAATGTTGCCTCTGCTGATGAGTGGTTCCTAATGGTACATATAAGTACATAAGTACATATAAGTACCTCACAAAGAGGATCCCAGGCCTTAAACATTTGTCCTTTATGGACAGACTAAATAAACTCCAACTATTCTCTGTCTCATATCGCCTACTTAGAGGCAATCTCTGCTTGACTTACAAAGCCATGTCTGACCCAGCTCTGATAGAAATGCTACATCTGAAGAAATCCCAATCCCTCCGCACCACATGCTCCAGAGAACTCAACCTCATTACCACAATCAACAGAACATGCTGGAGGGATAGGCTCATAACCCAGAGACTGCCCAGGCTATGGAATAGACTTCCCATACATGTCAAGCAGAGCACCTCATTGGCCCTCTTCAGAAATCTTGATGAGTGAATGGGAAATAGAAAATTCACCCCAGGGATCACTCCAGTGGCTTTACTCAACTGAGGCACTGGGAACTAAGGTCGGGTGGCACAATGCCAGGGTAATCCAGTTGCCTGCTAACTTGGTCAGCCAGAGTCTCTCCGTGTTGGCATGGACTTCTGAGAAGTAGATGCCAAACAGGAGAGGACCCAGGACCGATACCTGTGGGACTCCACTTGTGACTGGTCTGCAGTCTAATTTTCACACTGTGGGTTCTATCTGTGAGCCAATTTGCAACCCACCTAATGATAAATGGGTCAACGCCTAGTTTGGTGAGTTTATCAATAATTCCTGAGTGGGGAATGGTATCAAAGTCCTTGGCCAGATCGAGGTAGGCTGTATGAATGACCTTGCCCTCATACAGCTCTTGTGACTGACTCAAAGAAGTCAACCAGGTTCAGCAGGCATTATCTACCTTTCACAAAACCAAACTGCCTGGGATCTAGAGATTGGAGATTCCCTATATCCTTGTTAATTAGGTCCATGATGATGATGTGCTCCATAGTCTTACATATCAGACTCGTCAGGCTAATGGGGCGATAATTCCCAGGGTCTGTAGTCATTCCCCCTTTATGGAGAGGGATGATTGTAGCAGTGTGCCATTCGGTAGGGACAAAGCCTGAGGCGAGGCTGTGACTGAACAGGGCACACAGATGTGGTGCCAGTTCACTTTGTAGTTCATGTAGAACACATCCAGGGATATTGTCGGGTTCCATGGAAACTGTATTCTTGGCCTTGGACAATGCAGCTTTAACCTATGCTGCAGTAATACTGGGTGCCTGGCATTCCTCCAGTATTGTCATCGGTCCTTTAGGGGGGAGAGAGGGATAAAGTTGGCACTGAATCTGTTGGCCAGTATGTTGGCAATATCTGTTGGCTCAGTATAGGAGGTACCATTGTGCAGTACCTCATAGCAAACCTGGGTATTGCCATGGAGATTCTTAATATAACTGTAGAAGGCTTTGTGGTTGTTTTTAGTGCCTACCACAATTTTGCCTTCATAGCTGGCTTTAGAGGTTTTGATGAGGGATCTCAACTTTTTGTTGAGGCTAATAAGGGAGTTTTTCCAGCCTTGGGACTTCACCTTTTTCTGCAACAGTTTCTTCCTTCTGTTGTAGAGTTTATTAATGGCAGGGGACCACCAGATTGGCTTCCTTTTTTTGGAGGAGAGTGTCTTGGTTCTGTTGGGTATGGCTAGTTCCATGTATTTATGTACATATTCGGACAGTGCATCGGTGTATGATTTGGCAGTCATGCATCTATTTTCCATTGACATGGGTGCCGTGAAGTTAGCCATCTCTGTTTTTAGGAGCCCAAAGTCAGCTTTGGAGAAGTTTTTCATGGTGGTTACCTTTGTGGGGAGTATGGGTGAGATGTGGATTTCCATGGTGATTAGTTTGTGGTTAGATCTAACCAGGGAGGAATTGACTATTGGTTTAGAGCAACGGCTGCCCATGTTAATAATAACCAGGTCAAAGATGTTGCTTCCTCTAGTGGAGGTATGAATGAGCTGTTCCAGGGCATTGGAAGTGATGAATTCCAGGAAGCGCTGGGCCAGTATATTGGTACATGAGTAGTTTTCCCAGTTGATGGAAGGGTAGTTGAAGTCACCTAGTATGAGAGTATTGGGTTGGTCCCTAATAGTTTCCAAGGTGCTTAGAAACGTGGAGTGAGAGTCTTGGGACATGACTGGGGACCTATAGCAGGCTATGACCTGAATCGCATTCTTACCCAATGTTAGTTGTACCTGAAGTATCTCAGATGCGTTATGCTGGGCTACTAGTCTGGACTAGTATGGAGACACCACCGACATTGGAGCTTCAGTCCAAGTTCTGGGGCTGAAAGGTGTGAAATGAGTTATAGCCTGATAATGCAGGGGTACTTTCTGCTGCTTTAAACCAGGTCTCTGTTACAGCACAAATGTTGATGTTCACCATTTTGAGGAGTGTTTCGAGCAAATGCATCTTGAGATTTAGACTTTTAGCACTGAGCAGCATAACCCTCAGATTGCATTTATTTATAGCTGTTACAGTGGTAATTTGGTCTTTGGAACATCGTTTAAAAAGGCAATATGGGGGTGGCAAGAGCCTGAGCCAGTATCCAGAAACCTAGGGATAACAGATGTAGGCCATCTCTGGCAAAGCACTTGAGGTCTGTCAATCATGTCACCCAAGCAGACAGATACTGGATACCCTTAGAATGACACCAGACATTTAGCCAATTGTTGAAGTCAATCATTTTCTGCTTGTACTGCGGTATCATTCTGGGTGATGGTAGGATGCTGCTCAGGGCTAGAGTCATACCTACCTGGGCCACATAATCTGAGAGCTCCTCCATGTCTCTTTTCGTGTAGTCCAGAGAGGTGCGTCTTGTCATTCGCACCCACAAGGACAGTGACAGAGTCATACTTGTACTTGTTGTGGAGTGACCTGAGTGCGTGTGTTATGTGTCAGATTCTGGCACCAGATAGACAGCTGACTGTTGCCATCTCCTTATTTAACCTAGTGAGTGGGACATCAGTGTACCTCACTATCAAGTCACCTATGATTAGTGTATTGAACAAGCTGTTTTGCCTTAGGGGCTTAGGTTGAGGGGCACACTGTCTAGGTGAGCTACATGTCTTGTGGTTTGTGCTGTGTTGTGGTGGTCAAATGCATTTCTGCCTTGGAGGTCTCTGCTGTTTGGGTAGATTTCTACTGAGAGCCTCAGCGAAGGTGGGTGTGTTTTGTGTTTTTATGTGACAGCTGTGATGGTGGGTGTTCTGGTGGGCTATGTGTTGCATGTGGTGTGGTGCAGGTGTTGACCTTCTCCTCTTGACCAGCTATTCCAGTCTTGGCTTGAGAGTGCATGGCTTCCAGTTTGGATATATAAGTGCATCTCTCACAAGTCTGAGTTTTGGGAAGTAAGAGGAAAGGGTTATCTGTGTACATGAGACAGTTGCTACACTTCCTCAGAATGCCCAACTTCACCAGGTTAACAGGAGAAAGCACAGGGAACTGACCTTTAGACATGCCAGGAGGGATGGTCATTATTACTAAGTACTGGAGCTGTTTCCTTATATATATTCTTGTCTTCTGTATCAAGGGTATTTGTACTCTGATATAGCTCAATACTATAGTATTCAAAAAGTGTTGACAGTATGAGAACCGCTAATTAACCTGAGCTAGGTTTTTTATTTGTATCGAGTTCCATTAAATGTAGTTTTATAAATTCAAAAACATGTCTGCAAGATGTATAAATAGCCATTATAGCCACTTTCCTGGATACATTTTTAAAATAAAAACAATAGCTTAGATTAATTTGTTTCTTATAAGTGCGACATTATTCTGAATACTACCATCCCATGTGTCCATGCTTAGAAAACATAGTTTCATAGGTACATAATAGACTAATGCCCACCAGAGCCTTTATAAGTATAGTCGTGCAGCCGAACCCAATTGTGTCCCTATGTATCATGGGCACTTATTAGGAGGAGTATGTTAGGAAGTTTCAAGAAATTATGTGGGGATATGTTTGTTGGGGCATTATTGCCTACTTCTGTCTATCAGAGACATGGGGGTCAGACCTGGGGTGAAGTTCTGATTTCCCAACCATTAGTTATGGTTTATGGTTAAATAGGGTTGGGTTGGGGGGTGGACTGTTCTTCACATGGATGGTGACCCTGTTCCAGAGCATGGGGATCCCCTGAGACACATACCTGTCTTGCCAACATGTCTTATTTATGTCACAAGCAAAATTTAAATCCTTGAATCCAGTGGTTCTGATGAGGTCTATATTAGAAGACCAAAGACGCATTCTTTCAAATGCATCTTGGTTGAACTTAAAAGGCTGAAAACACAAAATATCAAGGTGGCTGTTAAGCAAATTCTTTTCCTGGGAAAGAATTCACTTGGCCGCTTCAGTACTTTGCCATTTTCGACACTGTAGTGTGGCCTCGGAGTTGGTATATTTAAGTAGTGGGGTGTGGAGGCACAGCCCCCCACATCAGGGGGTATGGGAGGGGCAAAGCCCCCTACTTAATGTAATGTTTGAAATTGATTTTTATTTCTTTCTTTTTTTTGTTGGAACAGTGATTTTTCCCTTGGAAAAAAAAATCGCTGTTCTGACACTTCGACATTGCAAGCTTTTGCTTAAATAGAGTTGATCAATCACCGTTCGCTTTGATGCTATTTGTTTTGCTGACGTGCAAAAGGTCCATCAGAGTTGGATCCAAGGATGCCTTGTGTGCCAGGCATATACTGCCTCTCAGTAACCTGTAGGAGGCAAAGTACAGAGATAGGGTTTTAAGACAATCCATATAGGCATTGTGTTTATACCCTGGATTCTCCTGGTAAGAAACCTTTGTGGGCATTCCAACTGTTGCATATGTCTAGTCAGGTATATTCTGAAGGGGGCATTATACTCAATGATGGATCTATGAAGGGCTGAATAAAAGTGGCACTATGACTTCCTTGGACCTAGATGCCATGTCCCTGCTTATAAGTTGGGCAACACAGAATGATTTTCTTACCACCTTGGCAGCATATTGGTCAAAGGCCAGATTACTGTCTCTTTATGTTCCCAGATCATATCTCTCAACTGTCTAGATTTTCATAGAATGTCCAGATTTTTACCTCAAAATTTTGGTCTGCTCCTCATAAAATTTATGGTTTTCTTCCAAATCACTGGGATGGCCTGAGGAATGAAATCACTGAATAATGACATACATTGGAGTTTCAGACTTCATGTAATTTAGAAAATGGATTTTAACACAAACCCTGTTATTCTTTTTAAGTTTATAAGAGCAATCTTTAAAATATATCCCTAGTTTTGGGCCTGTTCCCCCCATTATATTAGGCTTTGTCCAGATTTCTTGGACTAAGAGGTTGAAAGGTATGTCTCAGATCCCTGACTACCAGATCACCTCTTAGGGGTGTCTTATAAATGGAATAATTAGCCTGAGTGGCAGTTTTCCCAAAAGGCACTGTAATACATTTTTTGGCATTGAGTTTTATTCTGTGACTTTGACACCAGTCATTTGTCTACATTAGACCCACATGTAAGATGTTTGTGTCATGGGGGAATCTATAATAGCTCCCAATTTGCAGTCATCTGTGAACCTGGTCAGCCAAAGGCCCTTAACATTAACCTGCCAAACAGAAGCAGTTCCAACACAGAGCCCTGAGGTACCCTGCTGGTGACCAGTGTCTTCGTGGAGAGGGACTCACCAGTCCTGACTTCATGGTTCCTGTCTGTGAGCCAGCTGGAAATCCAGTGAATTATTCCAGGACTTATGCCCAGTTTGATGAGCCAGGTTGAGGTAGTGAGTATGCATCATTTTCTATATGATTGGATATGAACCTATATGATTGGATGGGAAACAGGAAATTCACCCGGGGATCACTTCTGTGGCTCTGCTTGACAGGGGCACAGGAAAATAATTTTCTTGGGTGGCGAAAGCCAGGGTACCTTTTTGGCTAGGCTTATATAAGCCCTAGGGCCAATAGCCTAGTACCTACCTATGAACCTTAGTGACCTTCTCAGAGCAGTCCTCCTGGTTTAGAAGGGAAGGATGCCAGACTGGGTTATTCCCAGTGTCTGAATGTTGCCTAAGTCTCTGTTGATCATTTCCACTGGGATTCATTTCATGGTTTGGCATATTATATCAGTCAGACTGATAGGCCTGTAGTTTCCTGGTTTGACTGATGGTCCACCCTTGTGAAGTGGGATAAGCACTGCAGTCCTCCATTCTCATGGTACAAAGTCTGCTTTAAGGCTACAGCTGCAAAGTGACTCAAGTAGTCCTGAGAGGTCATGTTTCAAGCTGCTTAAAAAGCATCCCAGGATATTGTTCGGGCGCATTTAGAGTGTGTTTCTAGCCTTAGAAAGCACTGCCAGGATCTGCTCCCTGTTAATAGTTGGGGGAGTTATGTTAGATGGTATATCATGTGGGAAGATGGGGGGGGGGGTTGGGGGAGTGGAGGGTGAAGTTTGAGCTGAATTTATCAGCGAGCAAATTCACTATGTTGCTGTGCTCAATGAAAGTGGCATCATTGACCATCAGTTTGGCACACAGCTGTGTGCTGCATTTGAGGTTTCAGATATAGCTGTAGAAGGCCTTGTGGTTGTCTTTAGTCTGTGAGTCTATTTTGATCTCATAATTTACCTTGTTAGACTTAATTAGTCCTCTTAATTTCCTGTTTAGTTTAATTAGAGAGTTACTATCATTATGAGAGTTGCTCTTCCTGATTTTAGCCATGACTGTTTTTCCTTTTGTTATATACCCTATTAAGGTTAGGATTCCACAAGTGTGGTTTGTTTTTAGAGTTTGTTTTGGACTTACTTCTAGTAGGTACAGCAGGCTCTGTACAGCCATTTATATGGTTGTATAGGGTCTTTGTGAACAATTCTGCATAGGTTTCTGTAAACTCGAGGTTGGGAGAGACACTGAATTTTGAAAAACTATTGCTTAATAGGATGTAGTTTGCTTTGGAATAGTTCCTAACTGTTACAGGGTTCACTGAGATTACCAAGTTGAGTTTTATTTTGAAGGAGAAAGCTTGGTGGTCCGACCTCACTAATGAGGACATGACATGGGGTTGGTTCTGCATTCTCCCACACTGTTGAGTGCCAGGTCTAGTATTGGTGGGTGTGCAATATCTGCTCAATGGTATTTGTGTTAATAAAGTCCAGGAATTGTGCCCGAGACTATGAGGCAGTGATTGTTTCCCAGTCTATAGGGGGTAGTTAAAGTCTCCCATAAATAAAGTATTCGGTTTAAAAGTGAGTGGCTCTAGTAGGTTTAGGTATGAGCTATGGGAATTTGGGGACATAGAGGGTGACCTACACCTTGCAAGGATATAGTATGGGACTTTGTCTATGGTGATTTGTATATCGATAAATTCAAGGGCATCGTCCTGTTTAACCAACCTAGAGTTACGCTTGTTGCTAATGTAGATTGAAACTACTTCACCTTTTGTCTCTTTGCAGCAGTTAACAATATTACAAAACTAGGTTTAAAAATATCTGAACACAAAAAACAAATACCCTGAAATTCAATTGCTTGGGATATAACTAGAGACTTAACTCCAAATGATATTACTGTTCATAAAAGCAGATCAAATTACTTTGCATTGGCAGGAGTATTTGAACATCATTTGATTTGCAGTTATAATGGCAAAATTCACAGCTAGTATTCTCAGTGAATTTTTAATTGCTGTTAAGTAATGCACCCATAACCAAAACAGCTCCGTCTGTCTTTAGCATAGAACTACTTCCGAACGGATCTCAAGAAGGAATCAGGATATCTTCCTTTGCAGATCTGCTTGGTTTATATTTCTTGTGTATCTCAATACTTCTCAACTGTTACAATTTTAAGTAAAGTTCTATGCTTTTTCCCTCAGATTTAGCTTTGCTCCCCTTAATTTTCATGATTTTTTTCTCCATCTGCAACTGCCTAAGGTCACGAATATTATTAAATAACCAAAAATAAGCCTATGCAAGCTTTTCTTAAAATAACTATATGGGTCTAGGATATGAAGACCTTATATTCTAAGAAATAAGACAGTGTTCCTGTTTCTGATGCTTTGCTATGATTTTAAAGGTCGATGCTATGATTTTTAATTAAATAAGGTTGAGAGGTTTGTGTGTATCACAGAAAGTGTGCCTTCATAATCCTGTTGATTGTATTTTTCTATAATTCCACCCCATTTTGTAGGATAGAGCACCTGTTTTGCAGCACATTTACATTCACTTGTAAGTTTCTTTCTGCACCACCCTCTCCCTCATTCAGAAATTCTAAGATACTTACATATCGTAAAAAGCATAAGCCAGTTGCAAAAGGACGGCTTATGCACATTTCAAGCTCCTTAAAGAAGTAATGACTGTGGAATGCATAAAGCTTCTCAATGTTTCCAAATACCACACTGCGTTTCCCCCGTAGGGCTTGTGGGGCATCTTGGTGGTCCATTTCGCCAAAGTAATTCTTAGTAACGTAGGACAGCGAGTGTACGTACTCCTTCTCACGTTTCACCAGCTCTGCCGCCAACAGCTGTAGATTACTATGAAGTGAAAAAATAAGCATATAAGTACTCCTACCTAATAATGGTCATGTCTGTTACAATTTCACACAATAAACTCCAACTTTGAACAAAAAAATCTCATTACTGTTACGGGTGGAACATATGTGGTGAATAACAGGAATGTAGCTCAAGCAGCTCCATTATATTAATAAACAATGCTATGCAACTTATCCAGAGTAGTACGGGCCCTGCCCTTGCCTTGTTGACTGTTAATGCTGTTTGAGTATTGCTATAAAATGATGCAGCAATTATGACAAGAGAAGGGAGCTAAGAAGAGCAAATATTTTTCTTAAACCAGAGACATGTTGATCACATAGCCGGCCTTACCCATAGGCCAACTTGGCGGCTGCCTAGGTTGCCACTCTAGCAGGGGCACTTTTCTAGTAATCTGGATGGAATAGGTAGACCAGGATGGGGGCACCAGGTGGTGTGGGGGAGCTGCGGAGACCTTTTGCCTAGAGCACCAGTTGACCAAAGGCCATCCCTGGTCATGTAAGCTAAGCAATCATCTTTTATTATTGGATGTTCTTGTTAGACAAAGAACATAACAATAAATAAAACAGTAAACGCAACTGGACAGATAAGTCTAAAACAAATAATTTTCTTCAAGGAAAAGAAAAAAAACTCTTCTTTTAAACTATAACAACAGCTTGCTACATTTGTAGCATTTACGCTATTTAGTCAGTGTATCCCTTTATAAGATAATCCACTTAGTTATATCCTCCATAAATTTTCTCATACAGCTACATACAATTTATTTTGTGTATTTGTTAAGAAAGTTGCCTGAATCACTGGACAAAAATGGAAAGTCATCCTATAGGTTCATAGGTGTGTATTAGGCTAATGACTACTAGGGCCTTTTTAAGCCTAGCCATGCATCCCAAATCCCTGAATAGGTATAGTACCCCTGATAAATGTAAACAGGGGCTTGGGAGATTTATTTACAAACAAAGGCCTGGGAGATGAATCATTTACAGTCTGCCTGTGTCCATTAGAGACATAGGTGCCAAACAAGGGATGAACTTCCTGTTCCCAATATAACTGTCCAAGTTACACTTGAATTGGGTTAGGGTGCAGCTCTGCTTCACATGGATGGGAAGCCTGTTCCAGAGGTGGGGTAGTCTCTGGGATACATACTGATCTTTCCAGCAGATCCCATTTATATTGTAGGCAAGATTTAAGTCTTTAGTATGGGTTACTTATACGTGAATTTACTTGTTTACTTAGAGGTGAGAACTAGGCTAGCTACCCTTCTTAGCCATTTTAAACCTAGCCTGTTTTCCCAAAGCTAAGAATCAAACCCTATACATTGTGTCTATGAGGTAAACACCTTAATCATTAAGCCAGCCCCCGTCTTGCTGTTTGTTTTGTAGCTATGTAGGAGGTCCATCAGGGTGGAGTCTGACAATGCCTTGTATGCCAGGCATAGATCTCCCCTTAACAGCCTGTAGAAGACAGAATACAGATATAAGGTTATGAAGTGGTCTGCATAGGACATGCTACCCACACTCTGTATTCTTTTAGTGAAGAACCTCTGTGAATGTTCCAGCTGTTGGATGTGCCTGGTTAAGTACATACCAAAGTGAGCATTATACTCAATGACATGTCTGATGAAAGCTGAATATAGAGGAATAATGATCTCCTTGGACCTAGGTGCCATACCTTTGTTTATAAGTTGCACAACATAGAATGATTTGCTCACTACTGTAGACACATGATGGTCAAAGGCTAGATTACTGTCTATGTGTGTCCCCAAGTCCCTGACTACTGGGTTGACTCTTAGGAGTGTGTTGTCCACATGATAGTTACTAGAGGTGAATGACTTCCTGAAGGATACTAATATGCATTTGTTGGCATTTAATTTTAGTTCAAAACTATGACACAAGTTATTTGTTTGTGTCAGCCCTTCTTGGAGACCATTAGTGTAGGTGGGGGATTCTATAACTGCTTCTAACTTGTAATCATCTGCAAATTTAGTTATCTAGGGACCTTTGACATTGGCTTTGACTTTAGGGAAGCAAATGCCAAAATGGAACAGTCCCAGGACTGATCCCTGAGGGACTCCTCTTGTGACTGTCATTTTTGTAGTGGTGGACTCTCCATGTCTAACTTCCTGGGTCCTGTCTGTGAGCCAGATGGCTTTCCACAGGGTAACATAAGGGTTTATACCTAACCTCTTGAGTTTATCAACAATACCTGAGTGGGGTATTGTGTCAAATGCCTTGGCCAGGTCAATGTAAGCAGCGTGAACCAATCTCCTCTCATCTATTGCTTTGGTGACCTTCTCAAAGAAGTCCACTAGGTTGACTAGGTATGACTTACCCTTGATGAAACCAAACTGGGTTGAGTCCAGTGTTTGGAGCTTTCCTGTGTCATTATTGATCATTTCCATAAAAATGTTTCCATGGATTTGCATATGAAACTAGTGAAGCTTACGGAACTGTAGTTTCCATGGTATGCAGATGGCACACCTTTGTACAGAGGGATGACTGTTACTGTTCTTCATTCATGAAACCTATTTGGAAGCTACAGTTAAATAACATTTCCAAAGGGCCTGATAGGTCATGTTTCATGCTGTTTAGAAGGCATCTTGGGATATTATTTGGTCCTTGTTCCCTAGTGATAGTAGGGAGAGTTATATTTGAAGGTATTTCTTGAGGGGAGGTCGAGGGGAAGAGAGGGGAAAAGTCAGAGCTGAATTTGCCTGCCAGTAAGTTTGTTATATTTTCTGGATCAGTATAGGTGGCTCCATTAACAATGCGTTTTGCACGGAATTGAGTATTGCCTTTGAGGTTGCAGACATAGGTAACAAAGCCCTTGTTGTTTATCTTGCTGTGTGCTGCACCTCCTAATTTTTGCCATGATGTTCATCCTTCTGTTATACAGCTTATTGATGTTCTGATTCCACCAGGGTGGCTTGTTTTTTTTTGAGTTAGTTCTGTAATTATTCCTGGTGGCTACAGCTATTAACATACTTGTATAGAGTTTCTGTGAACCATTCCACTTAGGCAGCGGTGTTCTTAAGGTTTATGGGGGCTTGAAAGTTTGCCAGGTTATCACTTATTAGTAGGAAGTTAGCCTTAGAGTAATTCCTGAACATTCCAGGGTCAGCTGGGGATCCAACTTGTTTTTGATCGTTTCTCTTCTCTTGCCAGCATCTTAATACTTGGTAACTGCCTTACTCTTGCAGATAAACTCTGCTCAACACAAATAATTTTGTCTGTGAGATGTGCAAGTATTTAACTAATCTGGAGGCTTTTCTGTCACCAAAATATATGGACTGCAGTAGCACACACTTCCATTACAATCCTATCAAAACTAAATATGTTAAAATGGTTTACTCTGAGGTTGTAAAAAAATCTTTAGCAAAGCCTTCTAGATCTAGGGAAAACAATGTCAGCATAAATCCAATGTCCTATTTCCTTATTGTATACCTACAGCAAAAAATCACAGAGAGTCAAATCACTTCAAATCTGTTATTTCAAACCACAGAATCAATAAAACATGATTTAGTGACAAGTGTCTCTATAGTAAGGGACACATAAGCCTCCTTCACTAGGCTGGATAAAGGTAGGGTAACAGTGAGTTGCCTAAAGAGCCTTTCCCCTGACAAATATGACAATGACATGGTGATTATGGTGCATGTGGGAGTGAATTACTTGGGACATAAAACCCTGAGGGACATGGAGAAAGACATGTCAGAACTCTCCATGCATGGAACACAGTCTTTAGTGGAGTCCTTCCTTCTTCAAGTATGGTACCTAATTATAAAGAAAAGATAACTGTTTTAAAAATTGGTTAAATAGTGTCACTCCAGGGGAATCCAGCATGTGTCAGCATGGAAGGAGATGCTTGACAGTCCAAACTGCTTCCCTCTCGTTGCATGGCTTCTGGATACTTGCTAATGCCGTTACTGTCCCCGTAGTGCCTTTTTTAGGCAGAGTCCATGTAATGGACATTCCAGTGTAACAAACCTATCATACTCAAAACTGGATCATATAACACTGGCTCTGCTCAATGCCAAAAGTGTCAAACACAAATTACCTGACCTTGAGGCTCTTCTATATTTGGATCATATCCATATTTATATAATTAGTGGGACTTCGTTTAAATGTGAAGAAAGCACTTCTTCAATATCTGCGTTTTGTAGTTACCATACCATTACACCTGATGGCAACTGTAGTGGGGTCTCCATATTTGCTAAGGGCCATATCACCTCCAGGCAGTTTTCCAGAGACCCATAAGTAGAACTGATAGAACTCCAAATCATTCTAAACAGGACAAACTATCAATTTAATAGTCTGCAACAGGATACTCTCTCTGTCCATTGCTAATTACGTAAGATTCCTAAATATACTTAATGAACTCTTTATTATCAAATGCTTGATTATATTGGGAGACTTTAACTACCACTCAGTAAATGGGAGCATCAATACTGCCTGCACAGAATTTCTTAGATTTAATAAAAAAAATCCTTGGATTAGACAGCTTGACAAACCCTCTACAACATGAAATATTCTTGATCTGGTTCACAGAAATATAGTCACTTCATGCACTATTCCCCTGGTATCTCCTTCCCCAGTTAAGCCAGATCATAAACTAGTGACTTTAACCTTCATCTTTTCCAAAGACATTGCATCACATATCTAGGAATTTAAGAAGTTCAAGTGTACTAAAATTCTATGATGAGGTTTCACAATTCATTCACAGAAGCATCATTTCTGAAGCTGACAAAGCGGGTAGCTTCACAAAGGAGTTTTCTACACACATGTAGATAAATGCATAGAGATGGAAGTCTCATCCAGAAAAAAATATATAATCAGAAAGTCAAAAGCAAACCTGCTTGTTGGTCTTCAAACATAAATAAAATAAAAAAAAATCTTTAAATTATATGGCAAATCTAAAACCATTCATATTGTGGATAGTATCAGAAATAGTAGTAAAACTTAAAAAATATTATTAGATCTTCTAAAGCAGACCACAAATGTAGGTGACTATCTGATGCTAAGCACAATCATAAATCCTTTTTAGATGTTTTAGAAAACTAAGAAAGAATATGCAACATTGGTTTGAACTTATTCAAAATTACATCATCTATTTGGACCAAGTAAATAGTGCTAACTTCTAGCAAACAAATTCAATACTAACTGTAACCCCAGAGACTTCTTTCCAAAGTCTACATATCCCTGAATCTCTTAAACACCCTTTTATCATAAAGGACCATGTAATGAAAGCGCTTTCTATGGCTAAAAATACTTCTTCCATGGAGCCTGACAATATACCTGGATGCTTAATAGGCAGTATTAAGCATTCACTAACAAAACTAATCTTTAAACTGTTTAATCTAAGTTTAGAAACAAATTTTGTCTCTGAAATTTGGTGTACCAGAGTGGCAATGCCACTCCATAAAGGTTGCCCTATAACAGATCCTGGGAATTATAGACCCATCAGACTGAAGAATCTAATTTGCAAAGTAATGGAACTTAGTATAACTGGCCTTATAAACTCTGATATCAAAATTCAAACAATAAATAGACCAATCTTGAGTCTCTCTTGCATTTGGAACACATCCTTCAATCAGTCATAATTATCATCAACCCACTTTTTTTCATTTTCTACATGTGATTGAGGTACCCTGTCATCTGTTGCCATCTCTCTCTATTCAATTCCTCTCTCCTACCTTCTTCGGCACTCATGCCTTACTGTTGCAGGTCTTCTCTCAAACAATCTATCCATTTCTTTGCTGGATGCCCTTGTTTCCTCTTGCCTTCTTCCTGTCTGTTCCAAATCTTCTTCACCAGATTGTCTTCAGCTTTTTTGCACATGTGCCCGAACCACTGTAATCTGTTCTCTTTGACTTTCTCTGCAGTTGGAGCTATTTTGGCTTCTGTTCTAATGTCCTAATTTTTTTGTCTGTCCTACAGTGTGCATCCTACCACCTGTGTTAGGCACTTCCTCTCTATCACCTCTAACCTCCTCAACTGCTCTGTCTTTATTGCCCAGGTTTCTGTAACATACAGTAATACTGGTCACTCTGCTATTTTGTACACCTTACTTTTCAGCATTCTACATGCACTTCCCCTGACAACAGCATACCAGTTGGCCGCAGTCCTTCTAATTCTAGCTTTTACTTCCTCATTCAGACTTCCCTTCTCTTTAACCACCCCTCCCAGATACTTAAAGCTGTTAACTTGCTCCACTATTTTCCCTTCTATCTCATTTCTCAGCTTTTTCTGATTTTCCCCATTTGCTGTCATTACAGCTGCTTTACCTGTACACACTTTCATCCCATGTGCCTTCAGTTTTGCATTTCATTCCCATATCCTTTGCTGAAGTTCTTACTCACAGTCTGTCATGGATGTTCACAACTGTGGGTAGTACAGATGTATCAAACTTCTGTTACCCTGCATGAAAGTTCTAGAGAGAGTGATTGATAAATTAGTATGCAGAGGAATAGAAAGCAAGATGAGAGATGAAAAATTCCGATTCAGGTCAGGATGCACCATAACTGACCTGATGTTTGCAGTGAGATAGTACAGACAATGCTGGAGATGGGGAAAGAGTCCAACTGCACATTCTTGGCCTTGGTAGAAGCATATGACAAGGCCCTAATAAAGCTGATTTGACAGTACTGTGATGGTTTGAAATCCTGGAAACATTGGTAGAATTAGTGCAGACTATGTACAAGGACTCAATGACACAAGTACGATCAGTGGGTGTGCATCAGGGCTCAGCTCTGAAACCAGTACATTCATACCGGTGATGGACTACATTAGCAAACAGGCTGGAGGGACAGATCAACAAAGCTGCTCTGTGCAGACAGTCTGACATTATAAGAAAACCCTGAACATGAACTTCAGCAAATAATAAAGGAATGGAACGCAGAACTGAAGGCTCATGGGATGCAACTAAGTACAGACAAGACAGTTGTCATGGTAGTAAATGGGGTAAATCAGAAGCAGCTGAAAACTGAGACAGAAGGGGAAAATTGTGCTTCAGGCTGTAGATCAGAGTGTGCAATATACCTTTAAGAAGCTTTCCAGTCAGCAGGCATGTGCATATAAGTACTGAGAACATGTAAGCAAGAGTGCCATTTTGAGTCAGCAGCCAGAGTGGGAGCATGCATGTGTGTTAGTTCATTTAAGTTTAATGTTCCTGCTTTCCATCCTGATGTGTTTGTATGCAATAAAGTACTTAAACAAGCACCCAACTTCATTGTCTTATTCAGATGTACCAGACAAGTGACATGGTGTCAGAAGCAGGATCTCTAAAACAACATGGTGTCAGAGAGGGACCCAGAGTCAGAACCATGAGGAGTACAGATAAAGTTGGAGGAATATACAGGAGTGGATCATCTCTACTGCTCAAATGACTCACAAACACATCAGAAACAAATTCCAGGTACTAAAACTCGTTTAAATGATTTTTTACTCAACAAATACAAAACAAAGCACTCAGAATGCTCAAAAGGAATTTCTAATTAATCGAAATGTCCAAAACTATGACATATTGATAAAAATATTCAAAATAATGATGCAAATATTTGAAACAAAATCCAAATCACACAAAATGTATAAAAAGGGAAAATGACCATATTTTTTTACTCTGTACTACTTTTTCACATTAACTAAAGCTATTCAAAGTATCCAAAGTGTGCAAAGTGTTGGCAAGTGTGTGCAGTATTACAGTGCAGTTATTTTATAAAGTACAACCATTTCAAAGACTATTTCACAAAGTACAGCCTTCCAAAAAGTTTATTGTGCATTTGAATGTTATTACAAGTACCTGGTGTGTGTGCATGTTAGTACATAATTACAAGGGCCCATATTTGCACTGTGTTTACACAATAATTTGCTGGCATGGCAGAAGGATTTTGCAGACCAAGTCTACTTGTGTTTGATAACAATACTGCAGAAAATTGGAGTATGTTTGAGCAAGATTACAATATTTTCATACAAGCTGCTTTTTCTGACGAAGACACATGTACAAAGGCATTTATTCTGATTAATTTAGCTGGGTCAGAAGCCATTGAAAGAGAGCGTTCATTTGTGTATGCATCTGCTGTATTTGCAGGGGAGGGGGCAACTGCCAAATTATGGTACCGGCTGAAACGCTGGAAGACTCTGATTGTTTAAAATGTAAATTTAGATAAATATGTAACACCCAAACAAATATTACAATGGAAAGGCACTTATTTTACATAAGAGATCAACAGCCTAGTGAAACATTAGCAGAATATATAACCAATTTGAGAAATAAGGCTAAAACATGCAGATTTGGTGATTTAAGAGATGAGTTGATAAAAGAAAGGCTTGTGTGTGGTGTTAATGATGCAGTGAGAAAGAGTTTGCTATGAGACAGTGATTTATCTTTAAATAAGGTCAATGAGATTTGTCAGATATATGAGCTTACAGAAAAGCACACAAGTATGCTTACAAGTGAGAAAAGCACATGCGTATCGTCTTCTACTTGTAATGTAGATAGTACGCAGCACATGGTTAAAACATACAAGCCCAAGGCTGGGGCAACTTCAGTGAAACTCCAAGCCTTTCTATCAAAATACAGAACATGCTCAGTGAAGTACAGGGGTGACTCAGCAAATCTGTAGCTAGCCTTATAGTCAACTCTCATAATTGTTATCGTAACCATGAATCCAAAATTGAAAAGTGTTTAGCTTTTCAGCAGTGCCATTCTTGTAAAAAGTGGAATCATTTCAAAAAGTACTATAAATCTAAATGGCCACATTCTTTTATTAAAAAAAAGCATTCCAACAGGCAAGTTGATCAATTAGAAAGCTGCAAGCCTATTTTTTATGCTGATGTGTCTGTGCTTGGTGACACAGTCAATGGAGTAGATTTGTGGGCAAAGAACAAAATCTTTTGTACTGTTCGGATTAATGGGAGACCTGTAGAGCTCAAAGTAGATACTGGTTCAAAGTGCAATGTTATGTCAGCAGAAATGTTTGCTAGAGTAAAAGCTGGTGAGAAGCTTGATTTGGCAAAATGTGCAAAGCTTGTTGCTTAAGGTGGTGAAGAAATTCAAACCAAAGGCTCAGTAGTGCTTTCATGTTACACTGCTGGAACAGCTATGACTTTCAGTTTTCCATAGTCAAGAGACATGTGCAGTCATTATTAGGCCTCAGAGACAGTTTGAAAATGGGACTGCTTTCATTTAATAGGCGAGTCCACCATGTAAGCTTGAATGATAACAGCTCAAATTTCACCCAGACTATTTTTTTCTGACTGTGCTGATCTTTTTGAAGACAGACTAGGCAAACACCCAGTTATGTAATCTATAAAGTAAGACCCTGAGTTAAGCCCAGTTATCATACCAGCATGGAAAGCTCCAGTAGCTATGCATAACAGAGTCAAGGCTAAGTAGGTGCAGCAAGGAGTAATTTGTCCAGTTGAAAAACCAACTGAATGAGCATCTTTCATGGTGGTAGCTCATATAAAACGCTCAGATGATATTAGAATATGTATCGATCCAATAGATTTGAACAAAGCTCTAAAAGGACCTCATTATCCAATGCCTACAGTACAGGAGGTTGCTGCTCTCATGGCAAATACCACTGCTTTTTCTGTCTTAGATGCAAAACGTTCATTCTGGCAAATTTTGCTTGACCAAAACTCTTCATTGCTAACCACATTCAGTACACCATTTGGAAGGTACAGATGTTTGAGAATGCCATTTGGAATAAATTCTGCCAGTGCAGTCTTTCAACGTGCGATGGAACAATTTTTTTCTGGCTATCCATGTGTTATTATAGTAGATGATATTCTTGTAAGAGGCAATGGTGAAGTCAAACATGATAGAAACCTCAAGAAAGTTCTGGAAAGAGCTCATGAAGTGAATCTTAAGCTGAATCCTCAGTAATGTAGATTCAGGCTACAAGAAGTTACTTAGGTTGGTCATTTGCTTACCAGTTCAGGCTTACAACCAGATCCTTGCAAGCAAACTGCAATTCTTGAGATGCCAGCTCCAGACAATGTCCAAGCCTTACAATGTTTTCTTGGCATGATCAACTATTTAGGCAAGTTGATTTCAGACCTGAGCCAACTTTCAACACTGCTAAGAGAGCTGATACACACAGATATATTCTGGCCCTGGTCAGAACAACACCAAAGGGCATTTGATGTCCTGAAACCGAAAAGTTCTATTCCACCTATTTTAAAATACTATGATTTTCACAAACCAGTAACTCTTTTCTGTGATGCTTCTAAGTTTGGACTTGGTGCAGTCATTCTTCAAGAGGGTAGACCAGTAGCCTATGCATCGAGAACTCTCACCCAAAACCGAGATACAGTATGCTCAGATTGAGAAAGAACTACTGTCAATTGTGTTTGCATGTTCGAAGTTTCATGATTATATTTATGGCCGACCCATTCAAATCAAGACTGACCACCAACCTTTAGTTATTTTTTGAGAAAGCCAGTGCACAAAAGTCCTGCTAGACTGCACTACATGATACTCAAATTGCCAAAGTTAAATTTCAGGCTTGTCTACACAAAAGGCAAACTTCTTATCTTGCTGATACTTTATCCCGATCGCCCAGGAAAACCACTGAACAGCATGGGAATGACAATCCTGATTTGGAAGTCACGAAAGTGAGAAAATTTTCTTCCACACATCTTGATGAGCTTAGAACTCACACAGCTTCAGATTCAATTCTCTAGAAACTTAACCTCTTTATCAGTCGAGGATGGCCTTCAAAGCAATCTTGTTTACCACTAGATGTGCAGCAGTATTTTCCTTACGGAGATGAGATTTTGTCAGACAATGGTATAATCATGAAAGGTCCAAAAGTGATTGTTCCACAATCCTTGCAAAAAGAGTACATCAAGATCTTGCATTGTGGTCACCCAGGAACTGATTCTAGCAAAAGAAGGGTGAGAGGACTAGTATTTTGGTCTTCTATGTCAAAAGATAGAAAAGGTACTTTCATATTGTTCTGTTTGTAATAGTACTAAATTGCATCAACAAAAAGAACCAGTTCAGTTAAGCCAGATTCCTGAACTACCTTGGTCGACAGTAGCCACTGATATCTTCGAGTGGAATGGTCAACATTACTTGGTATTAGTAGACTCTTATTCAAATTGGTTTGAAATTGACCTACTTCGTAATCTAGCATCCACTACTGTCATTACTAAGCTGAAGAGACTTTTTTCTGTCAATGGTAGTCTGCACAGAGTCATTTCTGACAATGGTGCACAGTTTACAAGTCAGCAGTTCAAAGGATTTTCTGAAATATTGGACTTTGTTCGTATTAAAAGTAGTCCTGAATACCCACAGTCAAACAGCTTGGCTGAATGTCCAGTTCAAAGTGCAAAACAGCTGTTAGAGAAATCAAAATGAGACAATACCAATGCTTTCTGAATCTCCTGAATCTCAGAAACACTCCTTGTGATAATCATCTTGGTTCCCTTGCCCAGAGACTTATGTCGAGACAAACTAGAACCACATTACCAATCAGTAGCAATTTTTGATTCCATGTGCAAAGAACAAAAAAGCAGTGAAAGCTCAACTCCTGAAAAAGCATTTGCCCCAGAAGTCCTACTAAGAAAACCAGCAAACTGCTCAATCCATTACAAGAAGGGGATATATTGGGGATGCAGGCAGCAAAAGGTTTTGATCCGATCGGATATGTGAAAAGTTTGTGTCAACAGCCAAGATCATACATTGCGGAATCACAGGAATGGAATTTAGGTGGAATTGGAAGCATTTATTACCGGTGTCCGAGCCAGTGTTACAGCATCTTGCCTGTAATAAAGACCCTAATTCTCAGAGTAAGTTGTCCAATGTTCCAGTTCCGGAGGACATTCCAGCAGATATCCCTGCTCCTGAGAGTATTCCCTGATAGTCCTACAACATAACATTCCCCAGTGACTGCCCCTGTTGCTAATCCCAGTCTTAAGTATTACATTACAAGATCAGGTCGCATTTCCAGACCTAGTTCCAGATACACACCAGCATGGACATGAATGTTGTTTTCTTCATTACTGTCTGTATAATTTGCATGCCTATTCAAATGTCATTGTCACTGCAAGACAGCTCAGTAAAGAGGGAGGATGTACCTGAGAGTGTGTGATATACCTTTAAGAAGTTTTCCAGTCAGCAGGCACATACATATAAATACTGAGCACATGCAATCAAGAGTGCCATTTTGAGTAAGCAGCCAGAGTGATAGCACACATGTATGAAGTATAGGATGTAGCTGAGAGTGTGTGATATACCTTTAAGAAGTTTTCCAGTCAGCAGGCACATACATATAAATACTGAGCACATGCAATTAGGAGTGCCATTTTGAGTAAGCAGCCAGAGTGACAGCACACATGTATGAAGTAGTCAGTCAGTTAGTTTAAGTTTAATGTTCCTGTTCCTATGCAATAAACTACTTAAATGAACACCCATCCTCATTGTCTTATTCAGATGTATAAGACGAGCAACACAAGTTAACCATTTCCACTATCTACGAGAGGTGGATAAGGTGAAGGGAAGTCTGTATGTGGATTTCAGCGTATCACATTTAGTGTGTGACAGAAGAATTACAAAAAAGCTGAAAAGTAAGGTGTATAAAACAGTGATGTGACTAGTACTTCTGTGTGCCACAGAAAACTGGTCAGTGAAGGCAAAGCAGATAAGAAAGTTAGAGATGAAATGCAGCTGAGATGGGTGGTAGGATGCACATTGTAGAGCAGATAGAGAAATGATGACATGAGAGCAGAAGACAAGGTAGTTCCAATTTCAGAGAAGGTCAAACAGAACCGATTAAGGTTGTTCTGGCACAAGTGCAGGAAAGCAGCAAACAGTTTGGTAAAGAGGATTTGGGAGAGGCAGGAAGAAGGATGCCCAGCAAAGAAATAGATGGACTGTGTGAGAGAAGACCTAAGACAGTCAGGCACAATTGTTAAAGAAGGAAAGAGAGTGGCACAGAATCAAGAAAGGTGATGGCAGTTTATTGCAACTCCCTGACCGCATTTAGAAATTCAGAAAAAGGGGATAGATAATGATGATGATTAAAAATTGCATTAGACTTGACCCACAGCAATTTGGCTTTGTCAATGGAAGATCTTACCTAATGAATTTGGTTAACTTCTTCAAGATACTTGCACATGCTGTTGATAGTGGTCATGCTGTTTACGTGGCATATCTTATGTGGACAAGGTGTCTGACACCGTCCCCATGCTGTAATGTGATTAACGTAATGCATTAAAAATATATCCTTGTGTCATAAGATGGATAGCCAACTGGCTAAAAGACAGAACCCACATAGTGTGAGTGGCAGATGCCTCAACAGAAAGTATGAAGGTGATCAGTGGCATCCCCCGGGGTTCAGTGTTGGGACTTCTTTTTTTTAGCATTTACTTTTCTGATTACCAGACTAGAAACAAACACATCTGGCTAACTATGTTTGCAGATGGCTTCAAACTGAGAGCTATTGTTAAGTACCCTCTATAGTCGTGTAAGAACTTACCATAACAGTAGATGTCCTACTGATCACTGACACAGTATTCCTAACACCTGGGTTATCACTATCATCTGGCATGGGTACCAACACTTTACCATCCCAGTATCATATGTCTGATGTGTGACCTCCGTTCACAACCATGGTTGTATAAAGATAATCATGCAAGCATAATTCCTCAGACCATCTCAATGCCAGAGGCCTAAAGATACCTGAGACAGAAAACTAGTTAGCTAGGAGGGTAGTATGAATTAGTAAGAAAGCCCTCTCTATTCTAGGGTGTTTCATATGGGATAGGAACTGAGGGAAAAAGAGAGTGTAAGGAGAAAATTAAGTGTAGAGGGGAAGGAAGGTAGGAAGGAATACTGCAACAGTAATCAGTAGGCCATCTACTGTTATACGAAGTTCTAACACAACTCAAGTAAAACAAAAAAGTCAAAGTAAACTTTATTGTCATTCAGAAATCACACAAGTGCAAAAAGTGAATGAAATTACGTGTCTCCGGACTCAATGTGCAGGCAATATATAGACTATTTTCACAGACATTTACACATATAACACCTAGCTATTACATCATGGACATGCAGGCAGACAGACTAATACTGCACATAATTAGAAACACATTTTTAACACTTTTCACAGTGAACACTTACTTGCATGAGACTTAGTATTGCACAGGTACTTGGTTAAGATATTGTACTGATCCTTGCACAGAAAGAGTCATTTAAGTATTGCAAGGTGAACGTTAGAGTATTGCACTATGGACCTTATGGTTAATTTACGAATTTGTATCATGTATTGCACTGAAAGAAGAGATATTTTACTGCACTGCTACTGCTCTAGATGGCCTATAAGTTACAGTCATGGTGAATATTGCACTAAGTATTAGATGAGACTGGTAACCAGGTTAAAGCACAATATGAGACAAGCGACTACAGTTTATACTGACCCAGATGGCCATCATGGAGTGTAGTTGTTACTAGAGTTCAGCAGCCTGATGACATTAGCGAAGAAGCTGTTGCTGAATCTCGTAGCTCTGCAATGTATGCTTTGGAAGCATTTTCCAGATGATAGATGCAGGAACAGTCTGTAAGCAGGATGAGTGCAGTCTTTAATTATTCTTCTGGCCCTGCCGAGACATCCGGATAAGTACAAGTCATGGATAGGTGGTAAGGTGGTCTTGATGATCCTCCCGACTGTCTTCACCACTCTCTGGAGGGATTTGCACTCAGAGGTAGAGCAGCTTCCATACCATACTACAAGGATGTTTGTCAGGATGCTTTCTATAGTACCTCTGTAGAAGGTAGTGAGAACTGTCGATGGGAGATTCGCTTTCCTCAGCCTTCTCAAAAAGTGCAATCTCTGGTGCATTTTCTTTTCTATGGCATTTACATTGGTGTTCCAAGACAAGTCTTCATCAATGTGCACTCCCAGAAACTTTGTGCTTCTCACTCTTTACACTGTTTGCCCATTGATGGTGAGGGGAGAATGTTCCTTGAAATTTTTCCTGTAGTCCACAATTATCACTTTTGTCTTGTTAACGTTTAGTGCAAAGTTGTTATTTCCAGACCAGGTAGTCAGTTGTTCTGCCTCAACTCTATATGCTGTTTCATCATCATTACTAATGAGGCCCACTGCTGTTGTGCCATCAGCAAACTTGATAATGTGGTTTGTATTGTACCTGGCTGTACAATCATGTGTTAACAGGGTGAACAGCAAGGGACTTAGTACACATCCTTGTGGGACTCCGGTGTTAAGAGTGATAATATCTGAGGAGTTATTTCCTGCGCACACTTTCTGAGGTCTGTCTGTGAGAAAGTCAAGACTCCAGTTACAAGGTGGAATGTTGATGTCTAGTTGGAGTAGCTTCATAACCAGATAAAGAGGGATGGCCGTATTAAAAGCAGAGCTGAAGTCGATGAATAATACCCTCGTGTAGATGTTTTTATTCTCAAGGTGTTCCAGGGATAGATGGAGTGCTACAGAGATGACATCTGCTGCAGAGCGGTTTGCTCAAGTAAGCAAACTGTAGAAGGTCAAGATCAGCAGGCAGCCCAGATGTTATGGCATCATTGACCAGCCTTTCAAAGCACTTCATCACTGTGGAGGTGAGAGCTACAGGGTGGTAGTCATTTTGGCACGATGGTGGAGACTTCTTTGGTAATGGAATGACTGCCATGTCCTTGAAGCATTTCAGAACAATTTGCTGACTCAGGGAGTTATTGAAGATATCCATGAGGACAAACAACTGTACTATGTCCTAACTGAAATCACTGTTGTAGCACTCCTATCACATGGGTGATGTCCAGAACTAAAGGGAAAGTAAGGGTGGTTGGTTAAAAGTCAGTAGAACTGTCCAGGAGGCCAGATAGGACTGACTTAGAAATGGCAGCTCTGGACCTTGAAAAGGCATCAGTCCTGTAGTGTTCAGTGAAAGTGTGTACAGAAGACTAGGTGGCAGATTTCAGTATGACCTGGCATCCACTCTTTTGTAGAAAACTCTAGAAGCTGCTACTGCTCTGAGAGAGTGAGGTTGAGGGCATGATGGCAAGGACTTGCCATGGAACAAAAGGGCATGGCCTTTGAGATCCAGCTTGCAATGGTTTGCTTGGATACCAGCTGTCCCAGTTTAGAATCTATGAAAGAAACAGTTGATCAGATTTTCAAATGGATTTTGTTTCATCCAAATAGAATCTTAGCTGTCTGTGAATGCCCATGAAATGCAATATCCTTTTCTCAATTCTGTGGGTTGGGAAAGAATGTAGGTTGGTTTATGGTCTAACTGACAGAGCTCATTCACTACTTTAGGCATGAATGGAGAATTAGCCCAGAAGGTTACCCTGTCTTTGTAAAAATGAAGAAAGGGAGGAATGGCTATGAGAGCCTAAAGTTCTGAAACTCTCTTAGCTGAAGGGATGGCCAGATGTAGGATAGTTTTTCAGGTGCAAAATTTGAGATTTGCTGATGTTGTTGGTTCTAAAAGAGGTAAGGTAAGCTTTTGGAGCACAAAGTTGAGGTTTCAAGTGGGGGTAATGGGCTTTCTATGTGGTCTAAGATGCAGGGCCCATTTATGGAATAATTAGACCTCAGATATGGACATAAATGGGGGAGATTGAGAGTTAAGCAAGTAGAGATGGCTGACAGGTGGGCTTTGATGGAAGAATAGGTCAGACCTGTATGTAGGAGCTCACACCAATATTTCAGAATGGAAGATACTTCTGATTGATTGGGATCCTGTCAATTCTTTTGGCACCAATAAGAGAATCTCTTCCATTTGACAATGTAAGATTTTTGAGTGGTGGGTCTCTTGGTTTCCTGGAGAATCTTAACAACATCCTCAGAAAAACGGTGTCTCTAAGGAATTAGAACCCTATCATCCCCAGAGCTAGGTTTAGGGATGACAGATTCAGACAAAGCAGCCACCCTTTCTGTTGTGTGAAGAGATCCATTTGGTGTTGCAGTTTGCAGTACTTGCTCCTGGCTAGAAGAAAAAGAAGAGAGAACCAATGTTGCCTTGGGCAAAAGGAATCACTAGCAAGAGTTTATTTTTTTTTCTTTTTGGGTCTTTAGAAAAACTCTTGGAATAAGAGGTAGTGGAGGGAAGGTATAGAGGAACTTCCCTGCTCATTGAAAAATGAAAGCATCTGTCCTCCAAGCTGAGAGGAAAGGGTCCCTGGTACAAAATCGTGGAAATTATTTGTTGGTCTTTGAATCAAAAAGCACTATCTGAGGCGTTCCCCAACAGTGAAGGATATCCTGGAAAACCTGACTGTTCAGGTTCCTTTCATGAGAGTCCTCCAAGGACCTGCTTAAAGAGTCTGCCACCACATTGTCCTGTGTTGGTATTATATGTGGCTGTCAGCAACATGTTTTTCTGGGTGGCAAGGTCCTAGGCTTTCTGTGCCAATCTGCATATTTAGTAAGATTTGGTCCCTCTTTACTTGTTTATGTACCACATTACTGTTGCATTATTTGTACAAACTTGTAGAGTACCTGATTTCCTGAGATGTGAAAAGACTTGAAGGGCTTGGATGAGGATCCTCATTTCCTTCATGCTGATATGTCCATTTAGCAGCATTTCCTTCCATCTGTCCTGTACTCATTTAGAGCCTCTCCAGGCCTCTTCATGCCTCATCCAAGGCATCTGTGTGTATTTCCTGAACTGGGGGAGGAGGAGTGAAGGGAAGCCCTAGGTTGAGTTTCACTGATCCTTCAACTGTAAGAGTTCCTGTCTGAGACAGGGAGAAAGGGGACTCACTGTGTCCAGATGGTGAGAGTGCTGAGACCAACCTGATTTCAGGTACCACTGGAATTTCCTCATATGCAGTCTGGCTACGCGGATCATTGGGGATAGTAACAGCCATGAACCCCAGAGCCCTGAGGACCTTCTTGGCTGAGCATTGGCTTGGGGGGGGGGGCAAGGTTGTGGAAATAGTTTGTAAGGCTCTACACCTTTTCTTGAGGTAAGAAGGCCTGCATTTTTGGTGTCCAGTCTAAAGCCCAGAAAAAACTAGGTCCTGAAGTGGCCTCAAGGAGGATTTTTTTGAAGATGATCGTGAACCCCAACTGAGACAGGAGGGGGAGGGTGAATTGGAAATAGTATAGAATCTGTGTTGAAGAACTTGGATTAACAGGTTGCTAAGGAGGGAAAAATCTAAATTCTCTGGGCAGAAGGCAGTCACTGGTGACAGACACTTTGTGAAAACTCTTGGGGCTGTAGAAAGCCCAAAAGGCAAAGCAGTAACCTGCCAGTAAGATGACCAAGTACAAAACCTGAGGAATCTCCTGAAAGGGATTTGAATTGGTATATGGAGGTAAGCATCCTTTAAACCTAGGGATACTTGAAAATCCTGGGGCAGAATAAAAGGTAGCAGAGTGCAGGGATAGCATTTAGAAAGTTGGCACTTTTAAGTAGGTACTTAGAAATCCAGTATGGGTCTCCACTGTCATTTTTTTTCCTTGACACTAGAAAATGTCTGGAATAAAACCCCTTTCGCATAAATTCTTCTAGCACTGCCTGTATTGTGCCTTGTGCCCATAGTTCAGGTAAAATAGGTGGAGCAGATGAATCTGACGTGTGGAGGTGGGCTTATGGCACATAGACATGGAATCTGTATCCAAGCATAACAAAAGGAAAAAAGATACGGCATAGCCATGTTTTCCCAGATGGAGAAAAATTGGGTCAACCTTTTTTGAGAGAGGCAGGGAAGGGCTGGGAGCCATGGAAAAAGAGGTTGTGGATAGACACAGACATCTGTCCCCAAAGGGAGGCTTCCCAGATGAGGCATCTCTATGTGCTTTATCTGGAGATTTCTTTCTGGGAGTCTTCCTGTGTTTCTAGCTAGGCTTAGGATCCCTTCAGACAAAACAGGTAGGTTTGGTTGGGTAATTCCTTTGGTTCCTGGGTACAGAGGTTAACAGAAACTGTCTGCAGTACTTCATAGGTGTTTACTAGGCTAACAACTACAAGGGCCTTTTTAAGCCTAGCCATGTATCACAAATCTCTGAAAAGTTCTGATACCCTTGATAAGTGTAAGCATGGGCCTGGGAGATGAACAATTTACAGGTTACCTGTGTCCATTAGAGACACAAGTGCCAAGCCAGGGATGAATTTTTGGTTTCCCATCCAATTGTCCAAGTTGCACTTGAATTGGGTTAGGGAGGAACTCTGCTTCACATGGATGGAAGCCTGTTCCACAGACAGGGTAGTCTCTGGGATACATACCACTCTCTCCAGCAGGTCCTATTTATATCACAAGCAAGGTTTAAGTCTTTAGAATGGGTAATTCTGGTGCTGTTTGTTTTGTGGATATGCAGGAGGTCCATCAGAGTGGGGTCTGACAACGGCCTGTATGCCAGGCATAGATCTCCCCTCAAAAGCCTGTAGGAGACAGAATACAGTGATATGGCCTTGAGGTGGTCTGCAAAGGACATTTTACTTACGCCCTGTATTCTTTTAGTGAGGGACCTCTGTGGATGTTCCAATTGTTAGTTATGCCTGGTTAGGTACATACCAAAGGGGCACTGTACTCAATGATATGTCTGATGAATGCCAAATACAGGGGAACAATGACTTTCTTGGACTTAGATGCCATACCTTTGTTTGTAAGTTACGCAACATAGAATGATTTACTCACCACTGTAGACACGTGATGGTCAAAGGCTATATTACTATATATGTATAGAAATGCTACATCTAAAGAAATAAATGCTACATCTAAAGAAATCCCAATCCCTCTGTACCACATGCTTCAGAGACCTCAACCTCATTATCACAATCAACAAAACATGCTGGAGGGACAGGTTCATAACCCAAAGACTGCCCATGCTATGGAATAGACTTCCCATACATGTCAAACAGAGCACCTCACTGGCCCTCTTCAAGATAAATCTTGATGAGTGGATGGGAAATAGAAAATTCACCCCAGAGATCACTCCAGTGGCTCTACTCGACAGAGGCACTGGGAACTAAGGTTGGGTGGCATGATGCCAGGGTAATCCTATGGGCTAGGCTTGTAAAGGCTCCAGGGCCATTAGCCTAGTACACACCTATGAACTTATGTGTGTCCCTAAGTCCCTGACTACTGGGTCAACTCTAAGGGGTGTGTTGTCAATATGACAGTTACCATCGATGGATGACTTCCCAAAGAATACTATTAGCCAGAGACCACTGACATTGGCCTTGATTTCGGAGAAGTAAATGCAAAAAGGAGTGATCCAAGGACTGCTCGCCAAGGGACTCCACTTGTGACTGGCCTCTTTGTAGACATGGACTCCCTGATTCTAACTTCCTGGGTCCTGTCTGTGAGCCAGTTGGCTATCCACCGGGTGACATATGGGTTTGTACCTAACCTCTTGAGTTTGTCAACAATGCCCGAATGGGGTATTGTGTCAAATGCCTCGGCCAGGTCAAGGTAAGCAGTGTGAACAATTCTGGCCTCATTCATTGCTTTGGTGACCTTCTCAAAGAAGTCCACCAGGTTGAGTAGGCATGATCTGTCTTGACAAAACCAAACTGGACTACTGGGTCCAGTGTTTGGAGCTTTACCATATCTCTATCGATCATCTCCATGATAATTCTTTCCATGGCTTTACCTATAAGACTAGTGAGACTTCTGGGTCTGTAGTTTCCAGGGTCTGTAGATGGCCCACCATTATGCAGAGGGATGACTATTGCCTTTCTCCATTCATGAGGCACAAAGCCTTTTTTGTGGCTACAGTTATAAAGTAATTCCAGAGGCCCTGACAAATAATGTTTCATGCTATTTAGAAAGCATCCTGGGATATTGTCTGGGCCCATTGATGCAGTGTTCTTAGTCTTAGAAAGAGCATTAGGGATCTGTTCCCTAGTAATAGTAGCAAGAGTTATATTTGATGATATTGTCTGAGGGAAGATTGAAGGGGATAGATGGGGTAAAGTTGGAGCTGAATTTATCAGGCAGGAAGTTTGCTATATCTTCTGGCTCAGTATAGGTGGCTCCATTTACAATGAGCTCTGCACACAATTATGTATTGCCTTTGATATTGCAGACATAGCTAAAGAATGCTTTGTGGTTGTCTTTGTCCTGGGAGGCCAAACTTTGGTAGACTTTATTTGTCCTCTGAGTTGTTTGTTTAGTTTAATGAGAGTGCTTTTATCCTGCTGGGTGCTGCCTCTTAATTTTTGCCATGATTTTTTTCCTCATCATATACAGCCTATTGATTTTGTTATTCCAGCAGGGTGGCTTGTTTTTTGTTTTAGTTCTGTACTTCTTCCTGGTGGGTACAACTGCCTCTATATGCAGCTATTAACATGCTTGTACAGGGTTTATGTGAACAGTTCTGTATAGGCAGCAGTGTTCTTAGGGTTTATGGGGCCTTGAAATTTTGCCAGGTTCTCACTTAACAACAGGAGGTTAGCATTAGAATAGTTCCTGAATATTTCAGGTTTAGCTGACGGTCCAGGTTTTATTTTTACTTCAGAGGAGACCATTTTGTGGTCTGACCTTACCAGGGAAGGCATTACGGTAGGGGGTGTGCAGAAGTCTCCCATATTAGTGAGGACCAGGTCCAGTATGGTTGCACCCCTGGTTGGTGTACTGACTATCTGGTCCGGGGAGCTTATGCTTACAAAATCCAGGAATCTCTGTGCATGTATGTTTGGTGTCATATAGAATTCCCAGTTAATAGTGGGGTAATTAAAGTCACCCATGAATATGGTATTGGGTTGGATGGTTAGTGTTTCTATTAAGTTTACAATCATAGTATGGGTTTCCTAGGTCCTGAAGGGGGACCTATAGCTTGCAAGGAAATGGTACTGGATTTTACCTATGGTGATTTGTACATGGAGCAGCTCAAGTGCATTGCCCTGTTTGACAAGCCTTGAAGTATATTTATTTTTTACGTAAATAGAGACACCTCCTTTTTTTGTCCCTGCCTGTGAAGTAGCCGGCCTAAATGTGTGGAAGGCATTATAACCTTGCACTGTTGGTGTGCTCTCCGTGGCTTTAAACCAAGTCTCAGTAACTGCACAGATGTCAGCATTATCTAGGGTCAACAGAGCTTCTAGGGAGTGGAGTTTTTTGTTTAGACTCCTAGCGTTGATCAGTAATACCTTTAGATTTTCTTGGTTTTGATTTGCTATGTTGGAAGTACTTTCAGTTTGGTATTGCCAAAAAAGGCACTATGGGAAGACAATGTTTTAGCTAATATTCAAAAGCCTAGGTGGGAGAGGTGCAGACCATCCCTGGCAAAGCAGTGTGGTCTGTTGACCATCTCCTTCCATGCTGACAAATACTGCAACCCCTTAGAATGATACCAGAAACTAAGCCAATTATTAAAGTCAATCATTTGTTTGTATTGTGGCATCATCCTTGGAGACGGTAAAATGCTGCTCAATGCTAGGCTCATACCAGCCTGAGGCACATATTCTGAGAGCTCCATGATGTCTCTCATCTCATAGTCTACGGAGGTACATCTCAGGTCATTTAGTCCCACTTGGACTATGACTGAGTCATACTGGTAAATGTGGTCCAATGACCTATGACCTGAGTGCATGCAAAATGTGGTGGATCCTAGCCCCTGATAAGCAACTGACTATAACTTTCTCCTTACTCAGCTTGGTGAGAGGGACATCAGTGTGTCTCATGATGAAGACTACAATGCTGGATTGTGTGGTGGCTTGCTTTATGGGCTTAGAGGCAGAGGCTTTATGAGATGTAGCTCTATGTGTTGATGTGAGTGTTGTTTTGAAAGAGCGCATTTGGGGCTGCTGAGGGTATTTGGTATGTGTACTTTGTCTAGGAGGTCTTTCTGGTTTAGGAAGATTATATGTAAGTGCCTCAGCATATGTGAGTTGATATTTCTGCTTTGAATTGTGTGTGATGGGTGCAGTGTGTGTACTACTAACAACCTTACTGACATTAGGAGTACTTTTATGTGAGAGCTTTGCCTCCAGTGACATTGTTTAAATATCTCTCACATACCATATCAGTTTGTTTGAGAATTAACTGGTTATCAGTAAACATGAGGCAATTTCTACATTGCCTCAGGATGCCCAAATCCATCAAGCTGGTAACACAGACAGTAGGAAAGTTCATATCCTTGGCAACAGACCCTTTTTATTGATTAGACAGTTGAAGTGAGAATATAAATCACTGTCAGGAGTATACGGTTTGCAACTATGTGGACAGTGCTTGTCACTGTAAACTGGTTGTCCTGTGTACAACTAGGTATTGGAGAAATTTAAATTGTGCTTTTACAGGAAAAATGTCACTCAGGGTGTGTGTGTCTGTACAGCGCACTGCCAAACACTTGAGGGGAAACTAATAAGTAGATCCTGAAAATTTAAGGATGAAGTATTTAGACAGATATTCTGAAGTTAGTAACAAATCAAGCAGTACTTACTGAAAACAAAGCATTAGCTTGTCAAGAATGATGAAGGGGGGGGGGGGCATATGAATGGCTACTGCCTGGCTATTATTAATGTCGGTCTCACCACAGCTTCACTCTGTTGGGATACAGTGCTCCTTTGCTTCTTCTCTCACCAGAAGCAAAATGTTAGCACCAATTCCAAGAAGAGAATTAGGCCATAGCCTGTTTGGTGATGCACAGTCTTTTCCCAGATGATGCAAGGGTCTGTAGGCTTGTAGCCTTTTTTTGGTAGATGCCTTGAATAGCAACCAGACCAATCATGAACTTTAAGCACAGACACTCACTCTCCAACCAGAAACAGTCAGGAATCAATGCACTCTGCTCCTTCTCTCACCAGGACCAGGATGTAAGCACATATTCCAAGCTGTCACCTATACAGCAGTTATTAGGTGTACTGGTGATCAGCAGTCTCCAGGAAATAATGTCCCTGTACTCCTTCTCCCACCAGGAGAAAACCAATAACTGGTGGAATTGCAATAGATGTTTAAAGATAAGATGGAAAAAATGGTTTATCCTAAACACTACAGTATGCACTAAGCAGTTAGATATGAAAGTGGGTAACTTAAATTTTAGCTGTCTAAGTGGACAGCCACTATTTTTAAAAGAGCTAGATAGATTGAAAGGGGTGGGTGCGTTTGTATTCTGGTACTATGGAATACAGTGAGATGGCCATTAAATAGTTTAAGGGGAGTGATTTTACAGAATGATAATTTTGTGCTTACTCACACCAGCCAGTGAAAGGAGAGAGGGAAGGAGATATATGGTCAAATTAACATAAGGGGCAGGCAACCACTAGCACAGTGGTGTTTAAGAATACAACAGTAACAGGGTGGGAGAATGGGAAAAATTCTGAATCACAAGAGACACAGCTGTGGTCTCTTTTCAAGTTTTAATATACAATTAAAAGAAGATTACAAGTAAAACACAGCATAAGGAAAACAAATCAGAGTATACAAAACAGAAAAAGACAATAAAGTAATATAAAGTACAAGAAATCAAAAGCAAACTAACCTTTCCTTCATAGCAAGCTATGGCAGAGTCTGGGTGAGCTTTTCCAGTACGTTATGGTTTTACCTTGCTCTTGAAGGGTTTTGAAAAGGCTAGCAGCTTCAGAGCCAAACATGAGATTCTTGTCTAAAGGGGAATCCGCTATTTTTGCTTTCAAGTCCTTGGGAATAGGTTGGCTACATAACCATGCATACCTGTGGATTACAGAGCTTGTAGCAGTTGCTCTGGACAAGGCGGCTACAGTATTATAACTACATTTAATGGTGTGTCTGATCACTTGTGTAGCCTGATTAAGTAGAGATAACATTTGTTGTTTAGAATCAGTATCTTCTGAACCCACCACTACCTTTTTTAAAGTACCAATAATGGATATCAAGTATTTGATCATTGGTTTTATAGTCCTGAATATCAAAGCAGAGGAGGTATAAACCTTTTTTGCCATCTATCCACAGCCCTGCTATCTTTGTCTGAAGGGATAGTATTGGCAATAGGAAGGAGTTTAGAAGGCTTATCAGATAAGAGGGAAACTGCAGAAGGATCTGCCACAGGAGTTTTTAAACAAAAAATTGAGATAATCAGGGACTTTATTAAATCTGTCTGGTCTTTTGAGAGCTGGAGGCAGAGAGTCAGGAGCAGCAGATATGTAATGAAAAACATCTGAAAAAGCCCCAAGAACAGGAAGCACAGAGGAAGGGTCTGGGGTGCCTATTTCCAAAAGGTTGCAGTATCTTTTCTATACCTCTGAGATGTGCCTAGACTCCTATTCAAAGTGCTTCATCATATTTAAGATAGTCTCCCCAAAGGAAGCTTCTTCTACTGGAGAATCAGGTGAAATGGAGTCCTCATCATTTGAAGGGACTTGGCCAGGACAATATATTTCAGAGCAGTTGGCCAGAGAATGTTCAAAATCATAAGCCTCCATATCTTCAGAGGAAGATGAATCCACAACAATCTTCTGAGGGGTGGGTGAAGGGGTCTGAGAAGAGAAAGAGGAGGCTTTAGAACCAAAATGGACTTAAACAAACCTTGAAAGAAATCCATTCATTCCTCTCCCTAGAAGAGGAAGATGCTGAAGGGAGGTAAAATATTTAGTTTTTTGACGCTTCTTTTTTGGTGTGACGGCCAGCTGTACTAAACGTGGTGGCTAAATTCTCTGAAGTACCTCGATTAGTAAAGATGATCTGAGGGACTCTCTTTGGACCCTCTGACACGATGAATTATGGTTCACCTCTGCCTACAAAATCTTCAGGCATCAAGGCCTCTGACACCATAACAACTTCTAGCGGGGTCTTGGTATAGGGCATCTGAAGAGGAATCAGAAGTACTGTGGGCTTTGAAACCTCAGCAGGTATGAAGGAGTCAGAAAGGGCTGACTGATTCTCTGCCCTAGGCCTTTTAATATTTTCCTTAAGTGGTGGAGGTTGACCTGGGGAGGCGGAATCCACCATCTTCGAGTGGTCCAAGTGTTCAAGACACTGGGACTCCAAGAAAGTGTAATGCAAGTAAGTGTTATATGAGTACAAATGGGATAGCGAAGTCTTAGGTAGAAAGGATTAGCAGAGGGAACAAGCTTTCTACTCATAAACAAACAAAAAAAAAAGAAACTGAGTGTGTAAGTCTTTGTACAGCATTTGCCTGCTTCACTCACACTTATCCCCCCCAGCGGACATCTAAAACCAGTAAGAACAACAGTTAAGAAATATAAAGGAAGGTTTCCCAATGGGGCACTTGTCAGAGTATTCAAAGAATGAGTATCAGCAACCAAATGACAATCACTCTAACAAATACGAAACTAGCATCTGGGCTGGCAGCAAGATAGTCTGGGGAACTACATTCGTGTGCCCGCCTATATACTCCTACACTTGCAAGCTAAGGTCACACATTGGACGTACAATACTGGGAAGGTAAAGCTTTGGTACACTGACTGGATGACAGAAGTGATACCTCATATTTTAGGAATATTACAACAGTGATTTCAGTCAAGACACTTTATAATTGTAAATAACTGGTGTCTTGAAAATGGCTCACATGAAATGCAAAAAAAGTGTAATATTCTTACATTTGGCTATCAACTCCTCCCATCAGCATACAGCATAGACAATAACCCACTTCAAAAAGAAAATATTGTTAGCGACCTTGGAACATGAGTTGATAATTCCCCCTGTTTCGATTATTTATTATTTGTTGACCAAATGAGTGGTCTGACCTAGTGACCCTTTTCAGCCTCGACCTGGACTTAGTGACCAACTTAGACAAAAACATATATATAAGGTACATACGTAAACAAATGTCAGATTGTTGTGTTTAGACAATATGTATTCAGTTTCTACAAAGCTGAATGTGACAACAGTAATCAGAAAATACTTCTACTTAGTGTAGTTAGTAGCAAAGGAATATCATCCATATCTGAAGAGGTCACTGTTCCCTTACATTCAGCATTGATTAGGCCAATTGTTGAGCACAATGTCTGCTTCAGGACATATTGCACTATATATATCAAACAACTAGAAAGACCATGTGGGTTCCTAACTATGAATATAACAGCATTAAACACCCCGAACTGCTGTGAAAGACTGAAAGCACTATCTCCTTATTCAGTATCTTCCAAACTCTTGAGGGGAGATCTATGCTTTGCCTTCATATCGTTAGAGGCTTAGTTGTCCTGAATCTGCTGTGTCTTCACAAGTCTAATATTTCCATAAATTCCAGAGCCACAGACCTAAACCTTCACCAGCAGATAAATAAAACATGATGTTGTGCTACAGCCTACATGCCATTTAGTACTACAGTGCTTTTCTACGAATCTCAGCCATTTATTATAAATGCACAGCTCTCTCTCACTGTGGTATTCAAGGGATAAATTAAAAATTCTTCAGAGTGATCCAAGTACACCTCTAATTTGTACAAATTGTAAAAAGTGCCCAGGCATGTATTTTCTTGGCACCATGTCATGTTACGCATTAGACAGAGATAGTATTGCCTAGCATTTTTTTAATTTCAAAACATATTTTTTCATTGTTGCTATCATTAAGGGTCCATTGATTCATTCAGTATGGCACTCCAAACAAGTGTGTGTGTGTTGGTGTGTATGTGTGTGTGTGTGCTGAAACATAATATGCACAAAAGAGCAAAATTATATGTGTGTCATACACAGCACAGAGTGGTGTGGGACAAAAAGAGATATACAGCACATATAGCATATAGTCATAGACATAATATGTATATTGATATGCATGCCAAAAATGCCACAGTCTTCCACTTCCAGTGCTTACAATGTCACTGTGATACACAATGACCCCCATATCACAAAGTTGTAGGCCAAAAAGCGAGCATCAAATCATCTCCTCCCTGCAAGGGAAGACAATCCCAACTAATTATAACCAACTCTAAGGTTATAGCACATTAGGGAAAGCTGTATTTCATTGCTGCTGAGCTCTCAATAGTCCTGAATATTTGGTAAAGATGATCCTGACCATCCTACATAGTTTGTTGAATCCCACTGTGATAGGTATAAGGTTTCCTTTTTCTTTTTTTTTTAAATTTTAACAATAACAAAAGAGAAAAAAAATAAAACTTCCCAAGCATATAACTATTTAAATGAAGAAGAAAACATAACAA
This sequence comes from Protopterus annectens, assembly GCF_019279795.1. Taxonomy (NCBI): domain Eukaryota; kingdom Metazoa; phylum Chordata; order Ceratodontiformes; family Protopteridae; genus Protopterus; species Protopterus annectens. Next base: position 197,811,305 of record NC_056750.1, read on the forward strand.
AAATATCATACAAGACATTCAAACCATTAATATTTTTCAAGTAGACCACCAAGTTTAAGCTAAATTTATAAATTTAATAAATAATGGGGTAGTTTTGTTTTTCTGATTTTTTTGTGATTACTTTTCTAGCTATAGCTAAAATAGACCAAAGAAGCAATTGTGTTTTAGGTATAATTTCTGAAATTGGAGTATTAAATAATATCAAGGAATTAGAAATACTGCATCTATCTGATTACAATGCTTGAGAGAAATCAGTAAAAGTAAACTCTGTTCAAAAGTGAGATACTTTTTTACATTCTAACACCATATGTCCTCAATCTGCATCTAAGAGTACATTACATCTCCAGCAATTTATATTAGTTGATTTATATATTACCACAACGTTATGCAGAGAAATATAAGCACTATGCAAATATTTCCAAGTGAAAAGTTTCCAATATAGCAAAGATGTAGTTTTTTTTCTGCAGATTTTAATACTATTTTTTGTTTTCATCAGAGAAAATTTCATTATTAATTTTTGTAGAATAATTGCAAAATGCATGCCAAATCAGAAAATGCAAAATCTGCTCTAAGAATTCTATATATCATAGATACATTTATTATTTATTGAATTACTATTACTATTAATTAAAAAGTCTAAAGCTTTATGAAAATATTTCATATATGCATACTGTATAATATTTATTTTAAAACTTACAAATTCCTTACAAATTTGTCACAACAGCCAATTGTGCATTTCCAAACTATATCTATCAAGAAGATACTGCTGAGTATAATCTATTACCATTTAGGAATTGATGCCAAAAGATTATGCTGCTATTTTTGAAATCTAATATTTTACTAAAATTATGTGTTCTTCTTCATGTTCTACCTTTACTGGAAATAAATGTACTTAAGGGGAGCACACTGATGTCACAAGAGACACAGTTGTCTCAAAACACGTTTTCTTTATAGGATCATAGAAGATTACTAGACTATCGACCCGAAGTTATTTTATGCCTAGTCATTTCATCCCAATGTAATACCATAGAAATGCTAGTCAATACCCGATTGCATTTAGTGATGACTGCCCATGTCCAGGAGGGTTGTGGGCTCTATCTCCGGTAAGAATTTATGGTGCCCCATCTGGGATTCCTCTTGAACAGTGTCAAAGATATGATCTGTTTCACATAAATTGGTAGCCTATTTCAGAGATGTGGCAGTCACTGGGAGATAAATCTCCCCCTCCAGCATGTCCTATTTAAGTTGCAGGCCATATTCAGGTCCCTAGAATTGGCAGCCCTGTTCCCCTTTGATTTACGGATAAGCAGCAAGTTCATCATGTTTGGGTCTTGGATTGTACTGTAGGCCAGGCATAAGTCTCCCCCAAGAAGTCTATACAATACAGAGTATAGTGACAGGGACTATAATCAGTCTCAGTAAGGCAGATGCTGGAGCCCCTTGATTTTCTTTGTTGGAAATATCTAAGGTCTCTCTAATTGCTGCAGGTGCTTAGTAAGGTACATGCCAAACAGGGTGTTATACTCAATTATGGGATGGATAAGTGCCCAGTATAGGGGGTTATAACTTCTTTTGCTCTCAAGGCGATGCCTTTACTAGTCAAGTATGCTACGTAGAAAGCTTTCCTTACTACAACAGACACATGGTGGTCAAAGTTAAGGTCGCAGTCAACGTGTGATCCCAGGTCCCTTACCACTTCATGGGTACTTAGGGTATTATTGTTGATTTGATAGTGTGAGGGGACATTGTTTATGCCTAAGGGAAGGATGATGCATTTCTTTGCATTCAGTTTGAGTCTGTGACTAATATACCAGTCGCTGGTCTGTCTGAGACCCTCCTGGAGTATACTGACATTATTTGGGGATCCAATGATTGCACCTAGTGTGCAGTCATCTGCAAACTTGGTCAGCCACAACCTCTTAGTTTTGTCCTGAACTTCTGAGAAGTATATACCAAAGAGCAGGGGCCCAGCACTGACCCCTGTGGCACCCAGCTGGTGGTGTTACCCATTTTGATAGTGTATGTGTCCGGTCTGTGAGCCAGTTGGCAACCCATCTTACAACCAAGGGGTTTACATTCAGTTTGCTAAGTTTATCAGTAATGCCTGAATGTGGGATTGTGTCAAAAGCCTTTGCCAGGTTGAGGTATGCTGTGTGCATATATTTGCCCTCGTCAATGGCCTTGGTCACATTTTCAAAGAAATCCACCAGAACTAACAGGCTGGATCTGCCTTTCACAAAGCTGAATTGGGTGGGATCCAGGGTTTGGAGGTCACCTATACCTATATTTATGAGGTCTGTAATTATAAAATAGACCAGTGTAATGGTATGTGCACTTTGTATTTGTGAAGCCAACAACTAAATTTTAGTTGCTTAGTGCAGCCTCCTGTGGTTATTTTATATCCAAAAGATATATCACCAGACTGTTGTTCATGGATATCACTGCATACATCTGTTTTATACATGACTTTCGGCAGAGAAGCAGAGTTTTTTTTTTTTCCTACCATATGAAATAACTCTGACTGCTCCTCACTCTTCCAAAAAAGTTTGTACTTTAGCTTTATTTATTTGTACATTTAGACTTTTCTGACTCTTATAAGCATATGATCACAGAACTATACCTTACGTATAGTTCAGTATAGGCAAGTCACTTAACCAGACAGTTCCCGGGTTGAGTCTGAAAAAGGTCTATGGAGATTAGTGCTCTATCCCAGAAAATAAATACAATAAAATAAAATGTATACTGTCAATAAATACAATAAAATAAAATGTATACTGTCTTAGCTAAGGTCATGCACAGAATATATATATATATATATATATATATATATATATATATATATATATATATATATATATATATATATATTTAACAAATCACCTTCACATTACCTACTGCTTTGTACTGTATCAAACACAACTACCTTGAAATGGGTCAGAATTAAATACATTTTTTATTTTCATCGAACTTGTAAGAGTCACTTCCTCAGAGCTACAGTGATTGATTTGTAACCAGTATAATTATCACATTTTCACAGTCCATACTCTTGATTCCATAAAGCAAATATTGTTAAATTATCACCTGCTTATCTTTACTGATCTTTCTTATTTAGTTTCAGACTACTTAAGGACAGTTTTTACAAATTCATGACTCCTGTCTGTATTCATCCAAGTTTTCTCTCTCTCTCCCAAAACAAAAAGGCAGTCTGGCCATTGACTTACCTTGCACGGTTCTTCCTTTCCATTCTGGGGGTTGACCATGGAGCATCAGCCATTATTCCACCAGCCCTGCCTAACATAACATGCTCTTTTGGTGAACAGGTGCGATCTACCACTTCTGTGCTGCTCACCTCCAGACCTTTGATGCGTACACCACTGATGGAATGTTTTAGGCCAGGTTCATCTGCACTACCATGAGTCCAGTAGTGATCTGGCTGAGTGCTTGCATCAAAACTTTGTGCTTTTCGCAATAATTTTACTGGAACTTGACTTCGAATTGGTAGGAAGGGGGATGCAGATCCTTCAGAAGCTGATCCAGCTAAGTTTAATCCCATATTCTTGCATCCTCGTTGAATTTTTCTTGGCAGATCTGAGACTCGAACAGTGGGCATTTGAGAAAGAGAACTATTTCTTGTTAATTTGACCTGTGGAGTAGAATCTGGTCTATGAATGTTTTCACCATGACTGTCTCCTGCGACATCTTCAGCATGTGCAATGGACTGCATTGAAGGACTGTTGGTCATCCCCTGTGTACATCCGGTGGTCTTCACATTAAGTGATATCATACTCCTGGATGGACTAAGCTTAGGTGCCCAGTTCCACAGCTTCCAGCCCTCTGCTTTTCCATGTGCTGAGCTAATACTGTCTGATCTCTTTCTGTGACCTTCTAGCTGATCTGCTAGAGCAATTTCTGAAGCAAGCAACTTTTTTGTCCTAATCACAGATTCCATCTTTTTCTCAAAAGCCTTCTTGGTCTCTTGACATTTAGTCCAAGCAAAGTTACAACGACTGAGAGCCCTTGGACTCTTCAGCTCCTGTGCAAGTTCTTTCATCCTTTGAAACTGGCTGTCTGGAATCTGCAAATGCATCTGCTGGTAGTGTTCCAGGGACCTTATGACCAAGTCACACTGTGCCGGGGAGCAGCAGTCCTCCAGTCCTATGCAACTAAGCTTATGCATCCCTTCCAGAGTCCAGTCACAAGCCTGCCAAAACAGAAAGAAAGAAAATAAAACAGGTGATTTTATATCATTAAAGAAAAGTGGCTTTTGAAATACTCTAATATCTGGGTTAAAAAGTTCTTATCCAGCAATCAAACAGCTCAGTGATATTGAAATGAATGACATTAAATAACCATCTCACCAGTCATTATGAATCCATTTAGATGTAGTATGCATTGTGAACATCTCTGCATGTAATGCACATAAATTTGTGTTGTCTGACATTGTAGAACAGAATGTTAAGTATGAGAGCTACTGATGAGCTTCATTCTGAAACAAACAAAATGATTCCCTTATTTCCTCCTTGACATAATTTACTGTCACCAAAAACGTTCTACTTCCAAAGCTTGAATATGATTTGCTTTTGTTGGCTCTGCATTCCTGTTACAATAATAACAGATTACAAATCACACTAAACAAAATCTTAAGATTCATTCCTCTAGCAAATCCCTTTGTACACCACTCTACCTTATTTAATGACACATATTGGTTATCAGAAACAGACAACTCAACCTTTCTTCTCTGTACTCTACTTTTCAAATTCGTAAATTTGGGCTGCTCAAGTTTAGATACTAAAATTACATCCTGAAAAGTTCTTCCCATGCCAACCTTTCTCTCACCTGTACCCACTTCAAAATCACTATTAGGTAAAAAGCATTTTCTAGACTAGGTCCCGCCATTTGGAACTGCCTCCTCACAGAAATAAAAACCCAAGATACAATTCAGGAGTTTAAACATGCTCTGAAAGACCATCTTCTTAATGCAGTCCAGCACATCTGCTACAGTAGTAATGCTTAACACCAGCTAACTAGTCAAACTATCAGTACTGTACTTATGTCTTTGTACTTGAATCCTTATAAATAGCTCTAAATATTATCTGATGTTTCCCTATTGTATACATGTGCATAACTCTTATTTATAACTCATGTTTTTAATTCTTGTTACTGTCAATGTACTGGTACTGAAACTTTTGCATGCTATGACTTGCATCATAACTATGCATTTCTTTCTTATACATATTCTGTATTTCGTATTATGTGTGTACTTTGCTTATGAGCCCTGGTCATGGCTGAAAAGAGTCAAGGAACCAGCCCACCTACCCAGTGAACAAAAAAGTAAATAATAAATAAACAGATAGACAATCTGATAACCAGCATACCCCAACATTGTAAATAGATCATGATACTTCTCAACTCATTTAGTGATCACTTCTATAACCAATCTATTTTAATATAAGTCAATCAAAGCACCGTTAGTAAGATTAAACATTAGACCATTTCCTGAATGTAATATTAGTTAGTCACTGTTACTCATACAAAATCATTATACTGATATCTTATGCCTTTTTGCTTAACCTAGTTATAGACAAAATCTTCTCCTCAACTCAGAAATGACATTAAGGTAAAATATAATATTAGTTAACCTTAGATCTCAAAAATCAAATGAAGATAGAAGATAGAGACTTGCATGGATAGAAATCTGCCAAACACTGGACCACAATGTCTTCCTTAACCTTTATTAAGCATGTAAGCTAAACATCAACCATTTAAAATTGAAATAAAAAACATCATCACAAAGTTTATTTAAAAAAAAAAAAAATTGTCTTTCATATAACAGTCTCAATGAAAGCAGATTCAGAATTGACCCTATCTTACTTAATGACTTCAAAGACTTAATTTCCTTTTGAATAACAGCACACAAACAAGTTCCCTCATGATCCATCTGCAACAGACTTATCTCAATCTAGCTCAAAATTCCACCCTAGACATTTTCAGTCTCAAGAAACCACCAAATCCTTCTATTTTAAGTGGTCTTCCTCAAAAGCTATCTGAATATACCTTGTAAAGGTCCACCCATATATCATTTGTCCTTCCTTCTACACACTGCAGATCCAGTCATCGTCAAAACTTTTCAATACATCTTCACTCTGTCATTGAACACACCCATAGTTCCCACAAAACTGAAATATTCCATAATTATACCATTCTTTAAAATTGCATCCTCATCATCTCAACAATGCTACCGACCTATCTTCCATCTGTGCTCCATAACGAAATAATTTGCATATAAATAAATACAACAAACCTTTCGAAAACATTAACAAACATTGTTTTCTTTCAGATGCCATATATGTTTTTTTACTATTATTGGGGCTGCAACAAATTAAGTGCAAATTACATTGTCTCCAACAAAATCTTTACTGCTATGAAAAAACCAAGAAGCATATTCATTAATCTCGCAGAAACTTTGAGATACTGGGTTCTTCTCTAAAAACATATTCACCTTGAATTGGGGTAAATTCCTTTCCTGGTTTTAAAAGGAAGCATTCAAAGACGTCATATGTCAGAGGTCAGTGTGGGTGCCATGCTCTTGTCCTTAGTCATTAAGGACATCACGATCATCTTCATCACCATTCTGCCATCTACATTCAACATCTTTGCTTTTGTGTGATCACCACTACCCTCCCTCCATGGTGATGTCCTGTTACTTAGAGCTGGACCAACAAGAACTGTTATAGAGGTTTAACAACAGGAAAACATTAGTACTTAGGGTCAGGAAGTAAAAATTACTAAGCTATTCAGTAACATTCAAAAACCGAATAACAACAACAACAGTACACTCAATGCAACCACTTCAGTGGCATTGAGGGGATAAAGCACTGACTACAGCCCAGGAGACCTGGGTTCAATTAGCGGTTTGTGTGACTGACAGAGCAGCAGGGAGGGATGAGCTTGCTCATCCTGGATGGGAGGATGCTTATCAATGATGCTCCCTAAGGGGAGGCATTCTCCACAGAGGGGAGCTGAAATCAGACAAAGTTGATGAGTGTGGGGGCTGGGAAAGGGACGTGGGTAGAACAAAGCATAAGAGGCCAAGCCCTGAGCATGGTCTTTGGACCAAAACTGCCCCCAACAATACTGAAGTAGTTCAGGGGGGTAGGAAGATGGCTGATAGATGCTGGTGTGGACTTGGGGCACTGGGGGACAGGCTGGTAGGATGAAATCCAAGGGTAGCAAAAAATGGAAAAAAAATACAGCTTACTCATAGCCATCATGGTAGCATGGAGAGATGAAGACTTAACTATAGCCCAGGTATCCTGAGTCTGATCAGTGCCTTCAACAACTGACAAAGAAATAGGGATACCTATCCTGTACGGAGAGACATGCTGAAATATCATCTAATGGGCCGAGGTGGAGGCCAGAGTTCAAAGGATGTGATCTTGGTTTGGTGGTGGAGGAAACTGAGTATGACAAGCCTGCTCTACAGCCAGGGCTGGGACTCCTACTCAACATGGTACTCCCAATAACTGTCCAGTTTATGCAACAGCATCATCACTAAGAGGCAAAGTGATAGGTCAGGAAAAATCCCCACATATATAGGGATGACAGCCGCTTGCTAGCCCATCTTGGCACTTGTCCACTGGGAAACGTAGCCTATCAGAGTCTAACTTAGACCAGAACTTCTCTCATACAGGAGACCTTACAAGTGAAGGGAAAACAATGGTTCTGCCAGAAAGGGACTTGCAGGACAGCCAATAGATAGTGGTGGAAGTAGTTTGATGGTCAATCACTGTGGGATAAAAATAAGCAAAACAACTGAAGAATAGGGTTAAAAAAGTCCAGTAACAAAAATACTTGGACATAGTGATGGACCTTTGTCTTAACATTCAGGATACATACCAAGCACATTATAGACAAAATAACCAGTCAAATGAAGGCATACTATTCAATTTCTAATCACCTTTCACCAATATCTAGACGAGCTCTATTCACTAATCCTCAGCATTTATTTATTTATTACATTTGTTAACTGAGACAGTCCAACTGAACTTAGAGACCATTTTCAGGAGATGCCTGCGGAGAAAGGCATCAAAGCAAAAATAGTCTTGCAAACACAAAAGAAAGCAAGATAGTTAGAGTACCTAGCTACATTGACATATGAGCTTACAACAGATACTACAAAGTATAAAAATGAAATAGCTTTTATAGTGTATACACACATTATTTACAAATTATAAGGTATAAAAACATCTTATGTAGTTCTTTAACTCAAAGTCGAATATTACCTGACAGTCATTGCACTCAAGTCAAGATACTAAGTTTATGAAGACAGCAATAAACACATTTTGCAGATTAATCGAATTGTTTTGGGATTCAAACATCATTCCATTATTTTCCCTTCAGTTAACTGGCAGCTGATCCCAGTCAGAGCCACACTTCTCCTTTCTACCTTAATGTTTAGCCTGCTGGATAAATACTGCCCTGCACTCATTTAAAGACTGTCAATAAAATCCACATCTTACAGCCTGCAACCAAACTCTTGACGACTCCCTAACACTCGAGATGACACTTTGGTCTGTTAATTTTACTAGTGGTCAAGTGACCAATGGCTGAGGTTTTACCTGGTCAATCACTACTGGAAATCATTGCCAGTTCTGTTTCCGCTACAGTGCCAGTAATGATTCATAGTATTTTTTAAACTTTTGCCTTTTTTCACAGTTATGTTACCATCATATCCAGATGAACCTATACCTGTTTGTGCTCATCCTCCTTTAACTTCGACCAGATGCTATGCAACACACCATAGCAGAATCTTTTGGTCTAGCTGTAGATGAATAAATCCTTAGTAAAACAGCCCCTGTAAACTAGAAACATCTACTTTTGGATATTTGACATGAGTTTGAATAATTGCACTTCTGATCTAGACTGTTACCCTTTTTGAATAATATTTATTCCTGCAGATACTCTTGATGGCAGTGGTCATTAGCTAAGACTTGAAACAACATCTTCTCCTTAAAATGACCTGTAAGATATGCGCAAAAATAATTTTTTATTATTGATGAATATGCCAGAGAGGCGCTATTCTGTAAATACACTTAATATGTAAATAGACAGATCGCTAATTACTTATTTTCCACTCTCATGTTTGCATATCTTTTTACTTATTAGAATTGTATGTCAGATAAAACTTAAACCTGTATAGTAATGTAGTGAGCTGGTTTAAAGAAGTAGCATCTTACATTATTTCTAACATTTTCTTAGTGTTTCATTTTCAGTAATAATATTACTCATGCACTTTTACTGAATTTATTTCAATTGCAACAACAAAAGGTCAACCAAATAAACTCTATGAGTTTTAAAAACATTAAATGTTAATACTCTGGGTACTGGCTGTGTATTAGCAGGCATGTTATCTAGTGGAACAGGGGCAGGGCAAGTACTTTCCATGCTTTAGTATGCTTCATTTTAACAAGCATTTGACAATGACAATGTAGAAGGTTGTCTTGCGCTAGAGATGAACTGTGGTGATAGTGGTTAAAGACACATGCTCAGTAAAAGTAGAAAGCATGGGATGGTTGGCAAGTAGAAATTAAGATAACAAGCCTCCAGTTTATTGAAAATGCTATCTTACACAAGGTGCATGGGTAGCAGGGACTATATTTTCTATCTTGATCCAGTTTTTCACATTCCTGTCAGAGAATGATACTACATGTGTTGCATATTAAAAGCCAGTAACTGAACTGCATCATATTTCACATGGAAACTTCTTTACTGCCCTCTTAAAGTTATTCCCAGACATAGGGTTACCAACTGTCTTGAATTTTTCTGGATAGTCCAGAATTAAGGGACAATGTCGCTGACATTGAAGAACACAATATTATGTTTGAGCACAGTAATATTGCAAGACAATCCCCTCAAGGGGATGTTAATGGACAATTCTATTCTGCATGCATTTTGCTTTCACATACATGTCCGGAAATTTTGACATGAAAAGTTGGCAACCCTACATACTGCTGCATTGTAGTTGACCAGTACCATTATAGCTTCTTAGCACATATACCGAAAAGATTTAAACTTTGCAGTTTAATTGTTTTATTGTAGAAATTTCTGGAAACATTGCCTCACTGTTTAAATTTATCTTCACATATATTAAAAGCTTCCCTAACCAATATTGTTCACTATTATGGTTATACATTAACTGACTGTCAATGGATAGAGGTTTTAGGATGGCCGCGGTGATGCAGTGGTTAGCGTTGCCACCTCACAGCAAGAGGTTCTCCAGTTCGATCCTCTGCTGGGGTGCCTTCTGTGCGGAGTCTGCATATCCTCTCTGTGGTTGCGTGGGTTTCCACCAGATGCTCTGGTTTCCTCCCAAATCCCAAAGACATGCTGCAGGTGGACTGGAAACTCTAAATTGGCCATAGGTGTGAGTGTGAGAGTGTGTGTGAGAGTGTGAGAGTGTGTGTGAGGTGTGAGAGTGTGTGTGAGAGTGTGTGTGAGAGTGTGAGAGTGTGTGTGAGAGTGTGTGTGAGAGTGTGTGTGAGAGTGTGTGTGAGAGTGTGAGAGTGTGTGTGAGAGTGTGTGTGAGAGTGTGAGAGTGTGAGTGTGTGTGAGAGTGTGTGTGAGAGTGTGTGAGTGAGAGTGTGTGAGTGTGTGTGTGTGTGTGTGTGTGTGTGTGTGTGTGTGTGTGTGTGTGTGTGTGTGTGTGTGTGTGTGTGTGTGTGTGTGTGTGTGTGCCTTCCGTGGAAGTTTGGGTGCCGGGCTGGCAATTGACACCGTAAAACTCCACTTCCAATCATGAGCAGAAAGGTGATCCACTGTGGTGACCCCTAACCAGGAAAAGCCAAAAGAAGAAGAATTGGATAGAGGTTTTACTGTACATAAAATAAGAAAAACTATATTGTTTTCAAGAAAACTGTTTGCAGTTTAAAGCTGACTGACTTTGAAATGAACCAATTAATTACATATGCATGTAGGAAGGTAGAATGGACTATATCAGAGACATATTATAGGTAATATTGGGACTCTGATTTTTTTTTCTATGTGCTGTATATCCTGCCATGTCTGTTATCCATTGAGCCTCCTAGCTATCAGCCCAGCCCATTCATTTTCCTGTCATAGTTATTTCCCTGGGAGGGGTAGAGCAGGCCAAGATGGCTGTCACACAGGCAGCCATAGCAGTGTTTGTGTCTTTAACAGCTGCCCAGAAATGAGGACATTTTGTTTTGGTCCTAACTTCACCCCTGCAGTGACATCCTATGCCACACCTTCCATGTGACTTGCTCACATATACACATGTGTACGAGGGCTAGCATTAATGTCTTAGAATCACCAAACACATATCTCCAGGTTCTGTGGCCACTGGTAACATGCAAATGAGTAGCTTGCCAATACCATGACCACCATATCCCCCCTCCCAGGATGGCAAGACAGCAAATGTGGTACCCTACCACACTTGCTTGCCTTACTCTTTTAGCTCTCTGCATCACAGTGTTGGTTGGAAATGTTAATTTTTCAGCTATATGTTTGCATGACTTCAGATCTCATTTTTTAGGAGATTTTGGACATACTGTAAGGGCAAGGGATCAAAACAATGCACTTTTAATAATTTTGATTTTGTGACCCAAAAGGAGATGCTGCTTCCCTGTACAAAATTACTTTCCAAGTGACAAGTCAGCAAATTCACTAGTATTACTTCATGAACAGAGATATATATGGCTATCTGTTGATTTATTGAAATGCACAAGCACTGAAATACAGGTGATCAATGCCACAGTTTCAAAAATCAACTTACCAAAAAAAATCAAAACATTAAAAAAAGGATTGCAAAAGGAAAACAAGCAGTTTTCTGTTGTTATCCATTAACCAAAATCCTGTCACTAAAATGCGACATACTGAACAGTGGTAGTGTTATTAAAAGTTTTTTTCTAAGATAAGGTATAGGGTTGGGGATAGGGGCAGGGTATAGTTAGGGTTAAGCATGCATTCGTAAGGATGGGCAGGGGACAGAAGCATGTGAGCAAAGATATTTCAGTTCCATCATGAGTGGAAGTGGGAAGGGTATTGTTTTAGTTTTAGGTTTTGTTGGCCTAGTTAGCCCCATTAACCTATGGCCTTTCAGGGGAGACACACTGGATGAACTGGGATGAAAATATTAATGATGAAGTGAGGATGATGAAGTGATGAGAAACAATGAAAATGAAACAAATGAAAACGAAGACCAGCAATGATATGAAGTGAAAGTGAGGCAGAATAAGAAGAAGAGGTAAATGGAGAGGGAATGCAAGCAGCAGGACATGGTTAAATAAGAGGAGGTAATTACTACGATACTCAAAATAAATTTTATATATTAGATACAGGAGAAAGTGAAGAGGAATGTACTGAAGAGAGAAGAAGGGTTAAAGGTAAGACTTCTACAGGGAGAAGTGCAAAGGATAGAAAAAAGTAAATACTGATAGTCCTAAAGACAGAAAGAATGGAAAAGAGGTTAACTTTAAAATTAATTCAATAAATGCTAATAATATTACTAATGATATTAGAAGACCGACTGCTTTATACTGACATGAAACGAGAGTTGTAGGTGTTTTGAGAAAATTGGACTATGTTGTTTAATGGTCTTCTGGACCGCATGCCTTTTTGAACCTATAAATACCAAAATGTGATAATTGGCTGATCTTAAAATGGCCTGCAATGGATGGTTGCCTGCTACTAACTTATGAACCTCTTACTATACATGTCCAGTGCATTGAGAGTTTTACATCTAAAGTAGATGTTTCCTGTTCATAAACACTTGTGTGTACTCACTGAATTACTGATAATTAAATAATAATCTGTGTGAGCTATTTTCTTTGGTGGCCTTACTCCAGACTATGTTTCTTTTTTTTTTTTTCAAAAATGTTTTTTATTTTTTTTTTATAACAAGAATAATAACAGTAATAACATATTTTACACTCAAAACTGAAACAAATTATTTACAAAGTTCATAACAAGGAAATACTTCTATATACATTCAGGAAATCATCTAATACTTTTTTAGTAATGATTGTAACTTTTCCCAAGCAATTAATTTGTGTGTTAAATTCTTTGTATTCATTTTTAAACTAGATATTTCTTTTTCACATAAGGTCCTGGCTAAATAAATCAATTCATTTCTGAAAGATATAGGAGAATTAGTTTTCCAATTTTTTTGTCACAACCTTTCTTGCTACTGCAAGTATTGACCAAAGAAGGTGTGTTTGAGATCTGGGAATGATTTCTGGTACTGGTACATTAAATAAAATGAGTGAACTTGAAATTTCACAATTATCATTCCATAAGGCCTTATAGAAACATTCAAATTCCTTCCAAAATTGGGATAACATATTACATGCAACAATCATATGAAACCAGTCAGCTTCTGTAGCTTTACTCCAACATTTCATATCATTTGTTTTGTAAATATTTGCAATTATTTGAGGTGTATAATAACTTCTGTGGAGGAATTTCCACGTGTATATTTTCCAGAGGAGAAATTGTTGTTTTTGTACTGATTTTAGAAGAAATTTCTTGTTTTTTGTAGTAAATTCTCCATTATTTATTTTGGTGGAGTATTCCCAAAAAGAAGCATTCGTGGAATTATTATCAGATCTAATGACTTTATATATTAGGGATATAAATTAGGTGCCTTTCAAAGAACCATCAATTATATTAGTCAAACGTTCTAGTGTTTTAGGTATGTTGTTTCCATGGGCTTGTAAGGAAAATATAGTTTTGTTATATATAAATTCTCTGCAGGTTTGTATGTCTACCCAGTTATTATTATGTAGGCTCTATCTAGTAATTAGATGGTTAGCTGAATAAATTCCATTAGTGGATAAGAATTGGTTCCAGTATATTGTAATTATTTTTAAATTCAAGCATTTTATTTTTATCAAAAGATATTAAACATTCATTAGTATAAGCAATAGGAAAAATGAATATTAATAAGCTTTTAATTGACTGGTTAGATTGGGTGATTTTCATGAAATTTGCTATTATTAGACTGATAAAGGAGCAAGATTTTAACTTCTGCTTATCTTGTATGTATATTTTTAAAGACCAAATAAAGGTGTTTTGGTGTATTGTATTTAGAGGGTCAATTAACGTTCTATTATTGTTTAATAACATTTTTTCATGTAATAGTTTCCAATATAAATTATATGAGGGGTTTAACCATAAAAGGATTATATTAAAAATAGAAGCATTTACATAATATTCAATATTAGGAAAACTAATACCTCCTTCTTCCCAACTTGCCACATGTCTTTGTAAAGATATTCTGGGTTTTTGAGGATACCACAGAAATTTTATTAAGTTATTACTAATTTTTTTTTAATATTTTCTTGATTGGGGGAATGATTAAAGACTGACTTATATAAAGAATTTTAGGTAACACTATCATTTTAATTAGCATTAGTCTGTCCTCAAAAGTAAAATAAAGTTTGTTCCAATTATCTGTGAGATTAATAATTAGATTTGTTAAGATATTATAGTTTGTAGTAATTGTATTCTTAAGAGTGGAATTAATTTGAACACCCAGGTATTTAATTTGTGTATTGTCCCAGTTAAAGCATTTATAACTTTTCATTTTCATAGTCATTTTTTATTTATTAACAAAGTCTGGGTCTTATGATTACATTTTAGTCCAGATAAACCTTCAAATAAATCTAAAGTGTTAAATAGCTGATCTAAAGATGTATCAATGTCTCCACTAGTCAGTAACAAATCATCCGCAAATAGCTGAATCTTTGGAAATATGTTACTATTTAAATTATAGCCTTTAATGTGAACATTATTTCTAATATAGTTGGCTAGTGGCTCTACAGCTAGAGCAAAAATTAAAGGGGAAAGAGGGCAACCTTGTTTTGTTCCTTTTGTAAGTTTAAATGAGTGGGATAAGAAACAGCCTATCTTTACAAAAGAAACAGAGTCTTCATAAAGGTTTCTAATTATTTTTATAAAATTTAGAGAACATTTATAGTGTTGTAAAGCTTTAAATAGATAGGACCAACTCAGTGAATCCAAGGCTTTGTTTATGTCTAGACTCATTATTGTTAATTCGTTTTTATTTTTATTAGCTAAATCTATAAGTGTCAGACGTCTTATTATATTATCTTGGACTTTTCTGTGTTTAATAAAACCCATCTGATCTTCCTCTATTAGGCTAGGTATAATGGAATTGATTCTGTTTGATATTATGCTCATGAAAATCTTATAATCTATATTTAATAGTGAGATGGGCCTCCAGACTATGTTTCTAATAGAAAGTAAGGACTGAGAAGGATGTATTACATCAGAAAAGTAGATACACTTATTTTCAGGTATTAATAACACTAATATATAAATAAAGTCCAGGACACCAACGTTGATGCAAATCTTCTTCTATTCTCACAAAATACAGCAGATGAGCGCTTTCATCTAATGACTAGACTTCATCAGATAAAAGCACTGGTACCAGTACACCTTTTATACATCAAGTCTCAATCAAAAAATACACTTAATTAAAATTTAAAGTGATATACATATTCACTGTTAACTATCCTGTTTTAATATATCGTATAAAAGACTATAGAACGTATTTATAGTGTAAATGGATGAAGATGAAACCATTTATACAATCTCATAGTTATAAAATCATTTTAAACATAACTCAAGCTGATTACACACTTTCAGCTTTTTTGTGTAATACAGATTTTATACTAATATAGTCGTTAAGACCTGGTGGGGAATTAGATTTAAGCCTGAGTTGCCATAACAGTTCCCTGTATAATAAAGCATTTTTCATATCCCCCCCTCCCCTCAAAAAATCTTCATAACTGAATCAATTATACCAAATTTAAATCCTACAAACAAAGAACAAGATACACTGTGTTTGTACAAAGCATTTGTTTCCTTATGGGTCCTAATGTCGTATAAATGTTCATAAATATGGTCCTTAAATGTCTTTTCAGTTTTTCCTATATAGTATGCACTGCATCCAGTGCATATAGCCATGTAAACTAACATTTTAGACTTACAATTCCCTTTAATAAATCTTACTATACTGTTCAGGCCATTATTTAGTTTTATAGTTGCCTCTCCCCATATATAAGTACAAACACTACATGCTCCACCCGCTGGCTATTTTAGTGGATAGACACATTAAAGATATAGTTAATAAAACCCCACATTTAATCAAGGACTCGTGGGAATTTTTAAGTAAAATGACCCAGCAGCTTTGGAGTGCAGACTGCATTTTCCTCACTATTGATGTGAAGGATCTCTTCACTTGTATTCCTAGAAAGGAGGGATACGAATATTTTAGTGAATGTCTATTTAAACATTCTACTTTATCTAGGGATAGAATTCTTTTGGTGTTAGAACTTATGGAGGTTATTCTGGATTCCAATTACATCCACTTTCAAGGAGAATACTACCAACAGATCAGTGGTATAGCTATGGGAGCAGCGTGTGCTCCAACATATGCTAATTTGGTATTACTTGAATGGGAAAATAGGTTTATTTTTCCCTCTGCTTTTTACCACCATATTAAATTGTATTTGAGATTTTTGGATGACATTTTTGTGCTATGGATTGGGACCAAAAAAGAATTGCACAAATTTATGGAATATTTGGATTCATGTACTCATTTTCTTTCGTTTACACACACATATAATGAATATTATATTAATTATTTGGATGTTACTATTTATAAGACGATCAGTGGTTTCAAATCAAACATCTATAGGAAAGCTACTTGGTGCAATAGCTATTTACACTTCACTAGTCACCATCCGACTGCACAAAAGAAAAACTTAATTAAGGGCCAAGCAGTTAGGATAGCCAGGATGACCTCCGACTACCATGACTTAGAACAGGAATTGGTTTTCCTAGGTAAATGTTTTAGTGAGAGGGAATACCCTATTGAAATGGTCACTGAAATTCTAAACGAGGTTATGAATGAATGGGGTGTAAAATATAAGGCCCTTTTAGGTCAACCCCTTCTGAATACAACAGTGGTTTTGGATGAGAGAAGAAAATATTATACAGCATGTATCATTCAATATAGTATATTCTCGGAGATATTTTCACATGTAATTAGAAATAACTGGAACTTAATGAAAATAAATAAGGAGGTGCATCAGTTAGTGGGTATACAACCCATTTTTACTTATAAGGTGGGAATGAATTTCAAGAGGACCTTTGAACATGGAAAAAGAGAACCTTTACAATACAGGGCAACCACTCCTTGTGGAGCGTGCAGTGTTTGTACTTATATATGGGGAGAGGCAACTATAAAACTAAATAATGGCCTGAACAGTATAGTAAGATTTATTAAAGGGAATTGTAAGTCTAAAATGTTAGTTTACATGGCTATATGCACTGGATGCAGTGCATACTATATAGGAAAAACTGAAAGGACATTTAAGGACCGTATTTATGAACATTTATACGACATTAGGACCCACAAAGAAACAAATGCTTTGTATAAACACAGTGTATGTTGTTCTTTGTTTGTAGGATTTAAATTTGGTATAATTGTTTCAGTTATGAAGGATTTTTTGAGGGGAGGGGGGATATGAAAAATGCTTTATTATACAGGGAACTGTTATGGCTACTCAGGCTTAAATCTAATTCCCCACCAGGTCTTAACGACTATATTAGTATAAAATCTGTATTACACAAAAAAGCTGAAAGTGTGTAATCAGCTTGAGTTATGTTTAAAATGATTTTATAACTATGAGATTGTATAAATGGTTTCATCTTCATCCATTTACATTGTAAACACGTTCTATAGTCTTTTATACGATATATTAAAACAGGATAGTTATCAGTGAATATATGTATCACTTTAAATTTTAATTAAGTGTAATTTTTGATTGAGACTTGATGTATAAAAGGTGTACTTGTACCAGTGCTTTTACATGATGAAGTCTAGTCATTAGACGAAAGCGCTCATCTGCTGTATTTTGTGAGAATAGAAGAAGATTTGCATCAACGTTGGTGTCCTGGACTTTATTTATATATTCGTATTGGTTTTATTTTCTTACTTTGTATTAATAACACTAAATTAATTGTTAGTGAAATTCTAAAGAATTCAAAGAATAAACCACATTTTTTTAGCACTTTCATCTGTAAACAATGGATTACTAGTACTATAGGTATTTTAGAGTTCAGAACATAAATGATAGCTGATTTTTCCACAGTAATGTTTATTCTTGGTGATGCAGTCCATCCCCTACTCATATCAATTTTTCTAAACTGCTTGCCATAGTGATGGTCATGGTGATAGTAAGCTGAGGAGGACAGAGCAGACTTCCCCCAGCATCAGACCCCCGCTCATCCTACTGGATCCCCAGTCATTCCCAGTTAATTGGACAAATGTACTCTCTCTCTATCATGTCCTAGCTCTGCCCCAAGACTTCCATCAAAAGGGGCATGTCTAGTGCACTTCGTAAAAGAAGCACCTGAGGGCATCCTCATCAGGTGCCCAAAGCACCTAAACTGACTGTTCTCAACCAGGAGAAACAGTGGCTTTACTCTGGGGTCTTCCTCGAGTGCCAAAGTCCTCAAACTATCATGGAGAATGGGCCTAGCAACTCTGTGAGGGGAACCTCATTTATGTTAACTGCACCCATAATCTAATCATTCTGATCAATACCCACAGCAAATGACCACAAGATGTCCTGTGGCTAATCGTTTACTGCATCCCCACAGCCAAGCACAATACATGAAGATGTGCTGACCACAAGCAATCTTTGAATCTTTTCAACTCTCACTTATGAACAAGGCAACAAAAAAAAAGAGAGTTTTCATTTATGTCTATGAACTTTCTCTCTATGAAATCTAGACAAGCAAACCTGTTCCTTTGAATGGGTACTCTCCAACACTTTTTTATTTGCTGTGATGTTATGCAACCTCTTGTTATCAGATGCAAAAAAAGTACACATAACAATCCCCATCATACAACATCATAAGTTATCCATTTTTTGGCCCTGTTATTTTCAAGCTGTGTCTCAGACAGAGTCTGTTATTCAAACTTGTACCATTATTAACATCTAGTTAATTTTGCTAATGGCTACATTGCTAACAATAAAACAGTATTATTGATGCATCTATTGGATGCAGACATAAGTAATGTAATACCATAAAATTAAAAAAAAAATAAAAAATTCCTGAATGTCAGCCTCCATCTGGTGGTTACTTAAGATATTATGTGATTCTGTTTTCTGATATCTGTCACAGGTTCATATCCTCAAACCAAGTACCATTTTAGTAAGCAGAATAAAACCTAGAATGAACAGCAGATGCAGGGTGGTATCCAACGAGACGGAGCCCGAATAATGAAAAAAATCTTTCTTTACTCAATCCAATGATCAAAATGAAGTACAAATACACATAAAGTCACAGTTTAAAAATGATAAAACAACAAGTTAAGCTCTTTTGTCAATACTCAGACTTCTTCAGAACAGTGAATTGCTGGCTGATAACTCCTTAAATACACACCCAGTCAATTAGTAAAATATTACCCCACATCATTTCCTTTCAATTAAGAAACATCCCAGGAAGTGTAAGGTAGTAGTGAATACTCCCCCTGTTTGCAAGTACACAAAAAGTCAACTAACCAAATGTTAAATCAGTAGTGTCACATGTAAAGAATGTTATCAGGCAAAAAATACCAATGACAATATAAATAAATCACAACATAAATAACTGTTTAAGTTTCAAAAGTGGTGCTATAGAAATTCTATCATTAAGACCTGGAGGGGAGTATGCATTCAGTCTGATCTGCCACTTTAACTCAATGTACTCCAAATATTCCTTAGCAGGTCCACCCCTTTGTCCCAAATCAACTTGTTCAAGAATAAAAAAACTAAAACTGTGATTACTTTGGTCATTAATATGCCTAAATAATGCATTCTTCATATTTTTCTGCTTGATGTCATATAAATGTTGGTAGACTTTAAGTCTAAAAGCATTTTTTGTTTTCCCCACATAATAACCTTGGCAGTTTTTACATACTGCAATATAAACAACTCCCTTAGTATAGCAAAACATTTTCTTTTTATTAGTAATGGATCCAAAATTCTTAAGATTAAATTTGTCTGCATCCATCATGAAAGGGCACTGGGGACATCTACCACATTTATACGTGCCACCTCTAGTGAGACTAGGTTTGCCTTTTTCAAGTAGTCCTTTTATTGATGTACTCTTTTTATAAACTATAGTGGATCTCTTACCTATCTTGTCCATGACCCCAATATCATTATCAAAAACCTTCCAATATTTATGTATTATATATTTGATTTCTTCAAAATCTGCAGAATATGTGAGTGTCAATCCATGTGTAAAAATAGTATTATTGTACCTCACATTATTGTGGCCATCCCTATTGCCCAATAGGGCTGTAAAGTGTCCACTGGTCCTCTTATTTATAACTTCCTGAATGATGTTTGATAGAAAAGGCTCTGGATAACCTCTTCTCTGAAACATAATGGACAAATTGTCACATTCCTTGGTAAAGTCGTAAATGTCAGACACCATCCTGGCCAATCTAACACATTGGCCCTTGACCAGGGCCTTCTTCTGGTGCAAAGGATGTGCACTAGTAAAATGTAATAATGTGTTAGAATAGGTTGGTTTCCTATATAGTTGGGAAATAAAACAGTTGTTCACATAATCTTTCTTTATGGTAATGTCCAAATAATGAATATAATCTAGATCCTTGACCATAGTAAATCTCAGAAAACTGATGGTACTGTTCATGTACGAAAAGAACCTATTCAAATCAAACCTATTCTAACACATTATTACATTTTACTAGCTTATAAAAAGAGTACATCAATAAAAGGACTACTTGAAAAAGGCAAACCTAATCTCACTAGAGGTGGCACGTATAAATGTGGTAGATGTCCCCAGTGCCCTTACATGATGGATGCAGACAAATTTAATCTTAAGAATTTTGGATCCATTACTAATAAAAAGAAAATGTTTTGCTATACTAAGGGGGTTGTTTATATTGCAGTATGTAAAAACTGCCAAGGTTATTATGTGGGGAAAACAAAAAATGCTTTTAGACTTAAAGTCTACCAACATTTATATGACATCAAGCAGAAAAATATGAAGAATGCATTATTTAGACATATTAATGACCAAAGTAATCACAGTTTTAGTTTTTTTATTCTTGAACAAGTTGATTTGGGACAAAGGGGCGGACCTGTTGAGGAATATTTGGAGTACATTGAGTTAAAGTGGCAGATCAGACTGAATGCATACTCCCCTCCAGGTCTTAATGATAGAATTTCTATAGCACCACTTTTGAAACAAATAGTTATTTATGTTATGATTTATTTATATTGTTATTGGTATTTTTTGCCTGATAACATTCTTTACATGTGACACTATTGATTTAACATTTGGTTAGTTGACTTTTTGTGTACTTGCAAACAGGAGGAGTATTCACTACTACCTTACACTTCCTGGGATGTTTCGTAATTGAAAGGAAATGATGTGGGGTAATATTTTACTAATTGACTGGGTGTGTATTTAAGGAGTTATCAGCCAGCAATTCACTGTTCTGAAGAAGTCTGAGTATTGACAAAAGAGCTTAACTTGTTGTTTTATCATTTTTAAACTATGACTTTATGTGTATTTGTACTTCATTTTGATCATTGGATTGAGTAAAGAAAGAATTTTTTCATTATTCGGGTTCCGTCTCGTTGGATACCACCCTGCATCTGCTGTTCATTCCAAGCACCATTTTACTGTTGCTCATAAAAAAAACAAAAAAACTTTACTTTTGCTATGTACCACATAAACTATATACATATATACAAACATATAATTTTGATTATGCATTGTTTCCTTTTAAACCCTTACTTAATAGCTATAACAATAGTTTATGAATGTAGTAAATGCAGCATAGAAGATGGCCACTCTGTACTACAGCTGAAGAGGTATTTCACAGAGGTACCTGGCAGTATGTCTATGGTCAGAGTATAGCAGAAGAAAATGTACTGCATATCGGAAACAAGCATGTGTATATGTAATCTCACCCTCTACTGTGCACACTACCCTGGCACAGTTCCTTACATCTGTATTCATGCAGGTGTGACAGTGATGCATTTGTAGTGTTGAGATCAGTAGTGGCCACCAGAGGCAATTTCTCATGAAAACCAGCTGCTGACTAGATGGCCACATATAATATCTGGGGCAGCTTCCACCAGCTGACACAGGCTTGGCCAGAAGACTGTTGCAGCTTTTAAACAGCCAGGATAGGTACGATAAAAATTGTTGGAGGAGGGATCCTGGAGATGGCCCTTAGGAAGCAACCAAGGTCATGACAAACTGTTCATTGTACTGTCAAAAGTATTGCTAGAATCTATGCAGTTTTGAAACAAGTGGTTTCTACTTTACATTAGATACTGCAAAGGCAGTTGAGTACCTGTCCATATCACCCATGGCTCGGTGTCACATACAAGTACACCATTATCCCATTTTGGTACTTATAGGTTCAAAACGGCATGTAGTCCAGGAGACCAGTAAACAATCTAGTCCAATTTTCCTAAAGCACTGTCTGGTTAAACAACTTACTCAAGAACTCCCAATAGGGAAATGAGGGATGAGGGAATCAAACCCAGTACCACAGGAAGCAGCTCTTTAATAGTGCATAGCCTAATCCTGTATGCTACTTGCCAGACATGTTTGGTGTATACAGTACAAAAAATGCAGCACAAATGTGTAACTGTTTGGAAAACCTTTTTTACTTTTCGTTAGTTCACAGGGAGATATAAAATAGTTATTCACTCCATGTTGTCCAGTTGAAGGGGCCTTGTAGAAACAACATATGTGAAGTCTTATACTCCACTATGTCAGAGATGTATTAACCTACTGCTGCAAATCAGCAATAGCTGTAGGAACAGGCAGACAAGCAACAGCAGAAACATACATGTTTAAAAGATAACTGAGCCAACACATAGCTGCACGCTTTACAAATAACCTTCACTGGACTAAAGTAGAAAGAAGCATGCCTCATTTTATGTTATTTAAAAATGTTCCCTTCCTACTAAGTTACTGAAACGTCTGGATTATAGTAAGTGAATAATGAGATTTTTATTACACATTTTGCAATTTTAACAACTTTACAACTGTTTAAAAACAGATGAAGCCATGATTATGCTGCAGTGAGCCAATCAAAGACATCTCTGACCTGTGCCCTAACTGTGACAAGCCAATACTGTGATTACTTTAACATTTATATCACAACAATTAATCTACTATGCTACATTTCCATAAGGGGGTGCATGGGCATCTGCAATTTATTACAGAGGTTTCAGACTTCTAAGATTTATTATATGGGTTTCAAACTGCATTTATACTGCAGGGAAAAAACTGCTATTTTAAAAATAAAAAAACTATTACCTGTACTTGTCTGGGTAGTTTAACAATTCAAACACCTATTCAGAGGTGCTGCCCTGTATGCCAATTATATGATTAAATACTGACCATTGTGCAATTTGTTTTTCTAAGCTGAAAGACAGCTAAAAGCCATCTGACATATAAATGACAGTGGAGTGCATGCTAACATTTTTTTTCCATGCAGAAATTGTTTTCACTTTTGCATTTTATAATTGCATTTTACTGTATTTTAGTTTGGCATTGTACCTGGGGCTTTTGGTATAATTAGTTTCACACTTGAGGCCTGCATATCTAGATTGCTATAATGCTGACAGCATAGATACCAATGGGAGACAGTAAATAACACAACTAAGGCTGGTTTCATTTATTCCTCTTTATGAGCAGGACAATGAAGATTTCCTTTAGCTTAGTTTATTGTGGGTTGATAGACTCTATGACAGGTTATTTAGTGACACACAACTACCCTGACTAAATCCACAGCTTCCCAGAGGTAATGGGATACAAGTAATACCACACAAAGGTATCATATCTCTACATCTGTTACTCTGCTCTGTTAAGTTTACTGACAGCCCTAGGAAAATTGGGGGACAGTCCTGTAAGAATTATATTTGTTGTCAGATTATATTAATTTACTGCATTTATGTACACATGATCTTATCTGGACACTGTGATTTTGAATATTTATATATTTATTTTCTACCTACACTTAGCAGTGACTTTGTATTACAACAATGGAATTCTGTGTAAAGGAAAGGGATGTGACAGTAGCACAGCCACAGAAGTTTATTAAATTTATTGCCTTCCGGGGATGAGATGCTGATACATCTCTAACTTTTTTTTTATTTTTTTTTATTCAGAATAACTAGCAACAAACATCTGGTCCCTCCCATATTTATATCTTCACTGTGGTTATTTATCCTGCTTGAGTGATGTAATTCTGAAGATTGGCTTTGCATGGTACTGAGTCGGCTAGTGTCTCATGAGGGATGTCTACTATGTCAGTCAAATGAAATGATCCAAGTCTTCTCTACAGGAAACACGTTTTAGCATTATCATCTGTGTGCCATCTGCTTTGTCATATTAATGCTGTTTTGATGTTGAACACGACTTTATTTGACAGAATACATTAATTAGCTTGGATGATGAAGAACAGGGCTATGCTGTTAGGACTCTGAAACACATCTATATTTTGTTTATACGGCCTTACAAATTACCCTACAAATGAGGTGCCAGTACACTGAACACTTACAAATAAAACCTTATGTATTTTCTGTAATTGGTTGCCACTCATACAAGGCTCTGTAAGAAACATAGTGTTTCAGAAGCAGTTTGGGGCATAGCCCTAGTTAACAGTGCTTACACAGGAAATGAATCATAGGTCGTTGAATGTCATACAGTATTGATTTCATGTCCACTAATCATATTCGGCCAAAACAAAGGCAAAATAATATGTCAGAAAAAAGTCAGCTCTAGCAATGCTAAAGTCTGGAAGCTCTAATAAAGGGCAGAAGGTTACAGCAATTTCCTTTTTGCCACTGGCACATTTCTTTAACCCTTTGAAAAACTTCCATGGAATATTCTGCTTGCACACAGACCAAATACAAACAAGACTTGTAAAAAATATAACAGAAGACATTTTTACTGATTGTCTGTGAATTCATTCTAGAATCTATGAATATACTTATAGGTATAGTTGTGTACATCAATGTTGAGGGAGACATAACAGTGATATCCCTAAAGAAGTACTAACAACAGATATGGTAAAAATACAAGTTATTGGAAAGGATAAAATCAAGGCACATTCCAGCAATACATATGCTTATACCACATTTTCATATACATCCCAAATAATAGCTAATTTTGTTGCCTTGACAAAGTTATTTTAGTACCTAATAAGGGACTTTGCAGATTTAACTTATGCTTTCTACACACATGTTACAACCATGTATACAAGATTTTAAACTCGATTCCCTCAAGGCTGCTGTTTTGGTTCAGTGGTATTTATTGGAGCACTATTACTTCATTATGCTCTATTGCCTTTCGTATTTGTAAGTTGTAAAGGTGTCTATATTTTACCTTATGACAGTGGAAACATTGCAGCATTTGTGCATATAACAAAGGAGAACTGTTACTTCTGTGTGTAGTGCATTATTTTTGGTACTGTAGGAAATCAATTATATTTTGAGCAAATGTAGCATCATGTTAACCTACTTGAAACAGTCAGGTTATAGAGGTATTCTGTATTCATGGTGAATACATTTTAAGTACTGAATTAGTTCTTCATTACAGCTACCTCTTATTAAATTGACTGAATCTGCACACAAAAGTGTCTATGCATCAGTGTATATCCAATACTGACAGTGTCACCTTTGCACCTAGTTTACTAAACTTCTAGACATACTCTAAATAATTGCACCGATTTATAATTCTACTAAATTAGAGATAATGTTTTAAGCCAGTTCTAGGGTGTTAGGCTGTCTGTCAGTTAGAATTATTCTTTCCCACCACACCATCTGTCCTCTGGTTCTTTATCATAATGTCATCTTTCATCTCTGAGCCATACCTCTATTGTTCTGTAATGTAAGCTTCATAATTACTTTAAACTGAAAACGGGATTTGTAGTCCCCTCGATGCAGCGGTTAGCTTTGCCACCTCACAGCAAGAGGTTCTCTAGTTTGGTTCACGGCTGGGGTGCCTTCTGTGCAGAGTCTGCATGTCCTCCCTGCAGTCACGTGGGTTTCCTTTGGATGCTCTGGTTTCCTCCCACATCTCAAAGGCATGCTGTAGGTGGATTGAACACCCTAAATTGGCCCTAGGTGTGTGTGTGCGTGTATCTGCCTTCTGTGGAAAGTTAGGCTCCGGGCTCGCAAATCGACATTGTAAAACTTCACTGCCAATGGCTCTGTGGACCGTTGCTCCTCTGTAGCAACCCCTAATGAGTAAAGTTGAAAGGAGAAGAAGATCAGTCCCCTATAAGGAGTGTGACTATGCCCTGTACATGGTGCTTTTAGAATAAACCTGTGAAGCTAAGGCCCAGTCAGTTTCCCATTTACGTTCTTCACCATCACAGCTTTACCTTCTCTCCAGTTTAGAATTCTCTCTTTATTTTTGACTCGTGCCTTAGATATGGGATATGTTATTTTTCTTTTAATTAGGGGTTTCACCGTAAAAAGAATTGTCTGTTTTTTTCTGTAAAGTCCTCATTTTGTTAAAACCTTTGTTCTGCAAACAGTGCAGCCATGCAACAGTGGGGATAAGGATGTTTCTCCTTTCCTCTACTGTTGCTTAATCTTAGAGGTAATATATTTAGAGAAAAAGAGTGAGCTGTTAAGGAGCAGACCTTCAGATGAGGGGTACACAGAGGAGAGTCTCCATGTAAACACATTGGTTTTCAAAGAATTTGATCATATATGATGTTTTTCTTTCTTTTTTTTTATCAGAATGCATACTGACAAAAATACCTTAATGTTTAGGCATATATCTATTAAAGAACACTAGCCCTCCTAACTGTAACTTGCTCAATCCTTCCATCTCTGTAAAAGTCTGAAAGCCAAGAAAAAAAAAAAAACAAATTTAACACATCTTTTAGCTACCTACCCTTTCCTATCCTCTTGCCTTACCAATACCCTTCATCAACTGATGATTAAGCTTAGGTGCTATACCTTCTCTTAGTAATAATGCAGCTTGAAGAACTTGTAAGTGATATCTATATGAAGGTAGTTTAGAACCCTCCCCACTCCTTTCTCTGTGCTGCGTATAAGCTTTAGCTGGTTCCAATGGCACTGACAGATTAAGCTCCAACACTGAACTAACAAAAAAGGTGGAGGCATTGCTATTTTATTTAAGAATCAACTTAACATTGAAATAGTGGACCTTCCATTATCTGCATTAGCAGCAGCAGAAGTTATAATTACCAACCTACATCTGAATACTAAAAAAAAACATAAACCTAATCGGCTGCTACTTTCCACCATGCAACAATACAGACACAGCAGAAAATCTACTTCACTGGGCCTCTAACTCACTACCTCAGGAAACCATAATACTAGGAGATTTCAATATTGATTGGCTAACATGCAACTCCTCCAAACCTACAAACTTCATCAACTTCCACAAGTTTTCTCAACTTATTCAAGCCCCAACTAGAGTTAATAAAACAACAAAGGGAGAATCAATACTCAGTTGGATATTGTCAAATAGCCCACACAAAATTAGTATCTCAGGCTATCTCCCAGACAGTCTGAGTGACCACTTACCAACCTATTTAATCAGAAGTCAAACCTGTCTATCAAAATCCATCACCTAACATGAAATATGTAGTAAAAAATCCTTTAATCCCAACAATTTTATTGCCGCTCTAGCAAGTTGCAACTGGTACCCCTTGAAAACACTTAAGCTAGATGATGTTGTATCTTACTTGTATCCAAAGAGACTAGATTTCTACTACATAACAGAGACAAAGCATGGGTAAACTGGAAGAAAACCAGTACCCCTACTGACAAGCAAAAATATCTTGAGCTTAGAAATAAAGCAAAGAAAATGATTAAAGGAGACAAAACAAACAACTAACATAATATACAAAATAGATATCAAACAAATCCTAAAAAATTTGGGGCAACCATCAACAAAGTATTCCACCAAGTTAAGGCTGTCACCCCTGCCCCAAACCACTGATACCTCCACTAACATGGCAACTCAGTTCAACAAGTTCTTTACTGATTCCATCCTAGTTCTAGCTAACTCTAAAAAGCCTGCTTCATCTACCAGTTCACCCAAAAATACTACTACTGAACCAAGCTTCTCACTGCAACCTGTCCCTTTCTCCACTATTAAAAAACTGTTTAATACACTAAAACCCACATCCCTCTCTGCAGATAGACTACCTGCTGAATTCTTAAAGATAGCATCTAACGCAATTGCATATCTTGTAACCATTCTCATTAATCGCTCTATAACTGAAAACCTAGTCCTCCACCTTTGGAAAATTTCCTACATCACTCCACTCCACAAATGGGGCAACTCCAAAGAACTAAGCAAATATCAACCAATCGCCACGCTCTCCCCCTCTCCAAAATCCTAGAAATTTGCGCACTCTCACAAATCATGACATTCCTAAACTCTCATAATCTACTCACAAATACACAACATGGTTTCAGGCCATCACATAACAGTACCACAGCCTTATGTCTTTCATACAGACAGTCAACAACCACAGGAGCAACAGAAATTATGTCTCAGCTATATTCTTATACTGTCCCAAGACCTTTGACATGGTTAATCATGACAAACTCATCAACATTCTCTCAGAATTAAATCTAAGTTCACCCACCATTTCCTAATTTAGAAATGACCTAACAGACAAACAGCAGGCAGTCAGATGGCACCAGGAACTCTCCCCATAACTTCCAGTCTCAGTAGGAGTCCCACATGGTTCCATTCTTGGACCATTGCTCTTTTCTGTTTTCACTAATAACTTACATACTGTCACACTTCATGCTTCTGCCATCCAATATGCAGATGATTCCACGCTAATCTGTGCTTCCTCCTCTCCAGAGGCACTACTACAAACACAATCCTCCTTTCTATCTGTTGAAAGATGGCTCTCCGAATCACAGCTTATATTATTTCCCAATAAAACTCGGCTTCTTATCTTTCCTCCTACACAACATTCTGCTCATAATATTGCATTTAACATCACCTCCAGTAATAACACAGTCATATCACCTGTCAGTCAAACCAAACTGCTAGGTATTGTACTCGACAGCAGCATGAAATTTAACATAGACGTATCAAATACCATAAAGAAAGTACATGAAAAACTTGCCATACTATACAGAAATGAACAGTTCCTAACTTCCTCCACCAGAGCCACTATTGCATGTACCCATCTCATCTCCATTCTTTTGTATGGCTTGCTAATCTTCACCAATCTCAGAAAATCTGACCTTTCCAAGCTGCAAGCATGTTATAATAAAATTGCCAAATTTGCAACCAATACTCCTCACAGATCACACCACTGCACTCCCCTCAAAACACTCAATTGGCTGGAACTTCCCCACCTCATTCTTTACAATCAGCTTATACTAAAACACAAACTACTTCACTACACTGAAAAATCACTGCCCTACAAAACATACTACACCCAAGTACCAAAACTAGAGTCCTACGATCCAATCAAAAAATCCTACCAGATGTGACCAAAGCCAATAATTGCGCAGGTACATCCCTCAATAGCAGCACTATTGCCAAACATTGGAACAGCTTTCCCCCCAACATCTCAGCCAGAACTTCTATTGCCGCCTTCAAAAAGGCCTTAAAATCCCACCTACGGCAATTGTGGCTCTGTAACCGTGACAACCATGACTAATCTCTTATACATCCTACTGCTCTATCACCAGTCCCCTCTCTCTCTTAGCACTTTGCTACTCCCACTAATGTACCCCATCCCTTCTCTATCCAAATATGACTAACCCCACATTCCAACCTCCAATGCCAACTTGTATTACATCCTTAGCCTTACAATTCACCTACTGCAACCTGGCTCTGCGAATGTGACAACCCTGTTAATCTTTATATTTCCTACTGCTCACTTCCATCTTCCTCTCTCTCTCAGCACATTACACTCCCTCTTCCTCAGTACTTTACTCCCCCACTAATGTACCCATTCTCTCTCTCTTCTACTCTCATTAACCCCGCACACCTCTTTTTATATTAACCTTTATTATATCATTAGCTTTGAGGTCCTGCAAAGCTGTTTGGTATAATAAATATGCAATTATTCACAAATTAGAACACATATATAAACTGTTTTAAGTCAGAAATTATATACTTTATGTAAATGTATCTAGCTGTTGCATTGTTAATGACTATCAAGGTACTGTGTACTGCTACTATGTACTTAAAATTACTGATGTAAACAAGACTGACAGATGAAATGTTATAAGCTGTATTAGGAGCTTTTCTCCCCGGGCCTCCACTGAAAAAGGACCCGTGTCCAGTCGGGCTTTTCCAGTAAACAAATGTAAAATAAAATAAATAAATAAATAAATATGACACAGATGACCTGGGTTCAACTAATATCCCAGGCAACTCTAGGAACTAGTGTGTGTACGTGTGTGTGCATGTGTGTGTGTGTGTGTGTGTGTGTGTGTGTGTGTGTGTGTGTGTGTGTGTGTGTGTGTGTGTGTGTGTAGGGAGGGAAGAGTAATGAAGCTTTGGCTACTTGTCTCTGTTTGCGGAGTATTAGTGGATACACTGAAGTAAGACTGCTAAGTCTATTACTAAACTTCCTGGGGGAGACTGAGGTAGAAAATGGCAGCCAGGCTAGGCTCATGGGTAGGTTTGGGAGGTACTGCCACTGTGAAGGGGCAGAAGATGTTCCTGATCTATTTTCAATTGTAAGCATGGACCTGTAAATGGAGTGGCTAATGTATTGGGTGGAAGGCTCTTCAGTAACATAACAAAAGAGATACCTCTGCATGTGGTTACTAAGGTGACTGTCTGGCTTCTTGTTTGCTGCTATTCCTATTTACTACCTATGGTGGATGGTTGGAGACCCTCACCAGGAGGTTAAAGCCATTAATATGGCTGAAAAAACTACAGCCATTGACAGATATGAAATAGGGGTAATGAAAGGACATCAGCTGGGATTCAATAATGCCTACACTAAGTGTACACTGCTCTGAGTGAACAGACAGCACAAACATAATGCACACCTTATTCCTCCTAATTTTAGTGTTCCTACAGATATTCTTGCAGCTTTAAATATTGACAGGGTTTCATACAGG
This sequence comes from Protopterus annectens, assembly GCF_019279795.1. NCBI lineage: Eukaryota > Metazoa > Chordata > Ceratodontiformes > Protopteridae > Protopterus > Protopterus annectens. The sequence goes on from NC_056750.1 coordinate 197,842,504, forward strand.
TTACCATAAAGTGAAGGCTACATGTACACTTGGTGTAATCTTTCTTAGTGACTAGAAAGCACACGTGATAAAAATTTTTATTGAATACATATTGTGTACACTTAGTGTAGGGTTTATTGCATCTCGCCCAATATTTTGCCAAAGAAGTGCAATCCCCAGCTGTCCACAGTAAAAAATTTGTTAATACTGCATTTCTTTCCTGGGGGTATTCTAAAGCTCAGTGCTGGGCTTCCTACCCTTTAGCCTCTTTATAAGTTCCCCATCTTTGGATATACTGAAATAAAAGTTATTCTATATGGGGTGATCCATATTCTATTATAGTCAGACACATTCAAATCCTCACACATTAATGGCTTTGATAGTACCTATATCTGGAAATATCGATTCTCAAATGCCAGTAAACCAACTCATTAATGATGGTTGTTTAAAACAGCTACTCAACACATCACAGAACAAAGCACTAACACCAGTTCTTGCCTGCCTGTGTTCAGGGATATTGTTCACCATACCCCACTCACACAAATATGGGGAAAATATATCATAAACGGACATCAGTCAGTGTTAGGTAAACTATAAATAAATAACTAACAGTAAAACTTAAGTCATGCCCTTTGGTTTTAATGCTAGACTAACATTCCCTATAGTGACTATAAATTCTCCAACATCCAGCCAAGTATAAACGGTTGAACTCCTAAGTTCTTAACCATGTGTTTGCTTCCTATTACACCTGCTGTAAGCATAATCTATAAGGTTTGCATCTTGGACATTGTCCTACCCCAGCTCTTTCTCTTTCTTGTCCTCTTGATATCAGACTAGAATCCTGAACTCATCAACTATATGCTTCTTGAAATGAAACTACCCCTTTCCACAAACAGTATTCCATTTTCAGCAATTCTGCACTGGTGTGATATGTTCATAAAAGTGCATAGTCCTGCATATATGCTTACACACACACACACACACACACACACACACACACACACACACACACACACACACACACACACACACACGCACGCACACGCACACGCACGCACACGCACGCACACACACACGCACACACACGCACACACATGCACACACACAGTGCTTGCCAGCAACAAGGTTTTCTTTTCTATTAAATTATATCTCAAATGAATTCTCACAATCATGACAATTTTAGTAGCCACCCTTTAGGGTGTAATGTTTTCACAGACAGCAATGATGAACATGTTAAATTTGATGAAGGTAGTTTAAATGACCATTTAGGTCCCCCCCATCAGACGTTCACAAAGGATAGCATTGCAGAGGGAGGAGATGGAGGGGCAACAACCCCACGATCCCTGCCATCAAAAAGCTCGGGGCAATCTGAGACCCTCCAGAAAGAGAGGGGGAGAAAAAGGAGGATGTAGTTACTAAGGTGTGGAGGGATTTTATTGACAGAGGGTGTCTTTAAGATATTTAATTACAGCCACCTTGACATTACCTCCACTCATTTCAAGCTGTTTCAAAAGGGGTTTAAAACTATCCCTGCCAAGAAATTTGGTGTGGTAGATGCAGTCATGGAACTTTATTTATTTATTTATTTGTCTTTGTTTACCGGGAAAGTCTGACTGGGTAACAGCCATTTTCAGCGGAGGCCCGAGGAGAAAAGTTCCATTTGCTTACATTGCATTACATTAAGTTCCAGTTAAACACAAGAGTAGTTGCATTTCTATTTACCTTTAAACACAAACAGTAGTTATATTTATACATTCTAAGATTTTTACAGAGGTGGAAATTACTAAGAGAAAGCCCATCTGCAACTTAGTGGATTGTATAGGCAGCAGTTATGTATAACAACTGTTTTGTCAGTTCAGCGAGAGGTTGACAGTATTCTGTTTAAGGAGTGTATTTGGAGAGAATTGCAATGTGAACACTAAGTCTTAAGTTTGTGATGAGCATGTGTAGGACCAGGATTGGTTAAGATGTTGTTTAAGCAGTGGTTTAAAACTACTGAGTTTGTTGGAGAGTTTTATTTGTGTGTGGATAAGATTCCAGAGTTTAGCAATGTAATGGGAGCACAGTGAGTCACCCGCAACATAATTTGACTTATTTGCAAGTAATAAGAATTTGTTAACAGAGAAAAGGTCCCTTGCTGAACAGTAGGGCAGTAATAAGTTTTGTAGTGCAGGGAATTTTGTCTAGATGATGAACGTATTTGTGAGCTGTAGTTACTTGTAAATATGTTAGGTAATTGTGGCCATTTTCAGGTAGTCTGATGGTACTTGGTCTACAGCTAAGGAAGTAGCTTTTAGTTTAAGGAGCAAATTCATTATGAGTGAGGTAAGTACTGGACTTACATTGAAGAGCTGTGGGTGGTTTTGATTTGACAGAGGTAGAGTGAGGGAGGATCATATGAATTAATGTCTGAGAGAGATAATACTTATTGTATAAAGTAGGAATTAAACTGTGTGGGGATAGTCTGTCATGCTGTCTGTTTTTGAGAGGGAGTGGTGATCTTGCCAGGGTGGAGCAGTTTATTTAGTGATGACCAAAAAAATTATTTATAAGGAAGTTCAGTTTTGCCATTTTATACAACTCACCCAAGCAGCTGGGAGGACAACAGAATCAATGCTTTGATTATAAAAATTAAAGTACTTATAACTCCACACTACACCCTTTTGTCAACTTTTGAAAAGACGTGAATTCAACATATATACATTTCTTGATTCATACATTAATAAACCTAGATTTAATTTATCTAGGGAAGAAAGGATTTTATTGGATGATCTTAGAAAATATAAAACCATTAGGGTTATGAAACCCAATAAAGGTCGTGGGGTGGTCATCTTCGATAGCAGATTATATTAGCAAAATGTTTGATATTTTACACAACAATTCAACCTATTGCATTAGTTCCAGGAACAAAGCAAATATTGCTTATAAAAAGATTGATTTACAATTCGAAGATCACCTTTCCCAGGGTTAACTATAATCATAGTCAAAGTTTTTGACCATCTCTTCACCATGAATAACAATATTTCTAAGATATATAAAAATATTAAAAATTCCCTTTGAGACCCACAGTAGCAGCAAAGGGCTCAGAGGCATACCATTTTAGCTGTTTTTGTGGACAGAATGTTAAAACCAGCACATTTCCAATTTCCATATGTACTAAAAGATTCATAGGATTTTCTAAGCAGACTGGAGAAAAGCCTTTGGGAGGAAAATGCAGTTTTTTTAACTACTGATATCAATGATTTGTTCATAAGCATACCAAAAATTGAGGGGCTTACAATTTTTCATGAAAGTCTTTTAAGATGTAATTTCTTACAAGGAAAAGACATCAGTTTGGTGATGGACTTCATGGAGCTCATTTTAGACAACTACTACATCTACTATGAAGTGGAGATATTTAAACAAGACAAAGATGTACGCAAATTGGATTTTTTGTTTATTTATTTTATTTTATTTTACATTTTATTTTATTTTATTTTACATTTGTTAACCGGGCTAGTCTGGCTGGATACATGTCCATTTTCAGCAGAGGCCTGAGGAGAAAAGCTCCACTATCATAATCATACTTTCACATTAAAAAGATACCACTAATAATAATATAAATAAAAAAACAAATAACAAAAAAAAACAAAAGAAAAACAACGTAAAATCGAATATACAGTATTAACAGGCTTGAGTTACAATATTACAAATACTGTAAGATTTATTTGTGTTTTCTAGATGATATATTCATTTTATGGAACAGACTGGTAAAACTAGTGAATTAATTTATATTACTATTTTGAATTCAAGAACAAACATTTTGAACTCCATATATAATTTTGACAATAATGAAACTAGTTTCTTGGACACCCATATTTCTGTCAGTCATGAAGGGTTTAGTTCAAACACTTACAGGAAACCAACCATCAGCAATGCCTATTTGCATTTAACAGCTTTCACCCCTTCAAATATAAGAAGAGTTTGATTAAGGAGCAGTGCATTAGGCTTGCATGTATGATTTCCAATAAATAATTTTTTATCCAGGAAATCGATAGATTAAAGGAAATGTTTTTGACAGAGGCTACCCCACAAAACTTAGTGATGAGAGATGTCAGGATATTGTGACAAAATGGGGTATTCAATACAAACCCTTACTAGGTAGTAATGGATTTTTTGGTTTCCGTTAAACCCCTACCACGCATCTTGGCACCAGGACTGGCGTGTGTCTTTATGTAGCCTTCTTTTTTGCTGTACACAGTTTCAAAGAGTTTATGTGACACCTGGCAGCATTTGCTTTTTCTGCTGTACTATACTCATTATTGATGTAACCGATGTCAGTGTTATGCCTGCATCAGAAAGTTAAAAACAAAACGTAAAGCGCTGCAATGCTTTATCACTCTTTACATAACAGGAATGAAGAGATAACTGGAGAAAGAAAACAGAAAAGTAAGACTTTTGCTATTAAACCGTGGGACGTTGCTTCACTGAATTGCAAAGGCCTGCTTACTGTCAGTCACGTCTAAAGTTACACTTTAATGAACCTGGAGAAAGCGGATGACAGACTGAAAGATCAGGGAAAGGGTTCAGCACATATTGTGCTGGGACGTTATACCGTTACTTGTGTTAGCAAGATACATTGCTTAAGATCTCATGAAGTGTATGTAAAAGCCTTCACCTCTCAACTGTCCAGACTGCTGCAGAATGTACAGATTTTGGGCTTGTATTTTTGGTTTGTTACTCATACAAATGTGGGCGTTATTGGAAATCATTGAGGAATGAAGTCTCTAAATTATGACAGACATTTGAGTTTCAGATATCACATCCTTCAGAAAAATGTATGCTAAATAAGTCTGTCATGCAAACGTCTGCCATAGAGACTTCTTTCCTCAATGATTTCCGATAATTCTGCGTACTTTTCCGTGGTGCCGATAGGAAGCCCTGGGGAAAGGCTTTCTCAGATGTAAACTTGTGTCGCTTCGGCAGAACAATGCAATTATACAATGCCTCCTCTAAAATGTGCACGCTGATTGGCCAGCCCAACCAGCGTGCCCATTGTAAATCCCTCAATATACTAACGGAAAAAGGTCCGGTCACCCGGACTTTTTCCGTTAGTATAAAACACTGTCTCACTATGTTAAAAGAGTTTAACATAGTGACACAGGTTTAAAAAAAGCAACGCAGATCTCCGTTGCTTTTTTTAAAGCTGTCTCGCTATGTTAAACTCCTTTAACATAGCGACAATAGTAAAGCAACGGAGATCTTGCGATCTCCGTTGCTTTAACCTGTCTCGCTATGTTAAATGAGTTTAACATAGCGAGACAGCTTTAAAATAAGCAACGGTGATCTCCGTTGCTTATTTTAAAGCTGTCTCGCTGTGTTAAACCCATTTAACATGGCGGGCCACTAAAAAGCAACGGAGATCTTGCGTTCTCCGTTGCTTTTGCCCACACTCTGATGTACTGCGAGGCATGCGCAGTACATCAGAACTGCCGCGGAACACCAGACAGCTGCGGAAGGGCAGCAAAGAGGCATTATACAATGCCATTATTTAAGAAAAGTGATTATTTCTTTTCTTAAATAATGTCATTGTATAATAGCAATAACCCACTTCTGGGTGTGGGTAATGCTGGCTTTACCCACGGTTGTCTTTGTTTGGTCCCTCGGGCTTCACCCTTGGGACCAAACCACGCCAACCGTGGGTAAATCCAGCATTACCCACACCCAGGCGTGGGTTATTGCTATAATAAATCACCCCCACCCATGTAGTAGGAAGCGGAGGACAGCACGAAACAGGTAAGGCGGCAAGGTCTGCAGAAACTGCAGAGTGCCCAAGCCATGGGGATACAGCTAGGGCCCAAAATGGGCACGGACGTGCAGGACGACGGGAAGGACACTGCAGGACGACTAGGACTTCAAAGTCTGTTACATCCCAAGCCCTGGAGAAAGAATCAGGCTGAAACACGCCAGTCCGGGTCCCAGCAAGCATGGTAGGGTTTTAACGGAAAAGTACCGATTTTTCATTTAAAATCACCAGAACCAATCTCCTAAGAATGATTACGAAAGAGCTTTAGTTATTCAACATAATTTTGGTTCAGAAGAAAGGATAACACTTAGGAATTTGAACATTTTGAGACCTAATCGTAACATTTCACAAATATTGGGCAAAAAGTCATGTTTTATTTACAAAACATCCTAGAACTTAAAAGGTATGCTGGAAAACAACACAGAGAAACATCAACTTAATAAAGATAAAGTTAGAGGAACTAGAAAATGTGGACATTATAATTTCTGCTCTGACATTTTTGAGGGAGAATATGTTAAGTTAGGAAAGATCAGGGCACCTTAGTCAGATTACAAGATGGGAATTGTCAGACTAAGGGTATAGTATATTTGGCAAAATGCTCCACTTGCCCCAGTTTTTACATTGGGAAAGGATTTTCAAAAGGAGAATATACCAATATCATTATTTTCAACTTATATACCCCTTTAATTATTTTTTATTTTAATTGTTTCATTATTTTCTTCATACTATTTTTTTTCATTTTCTTCATTATCATTTTATTTTTTTACTGTCCTTTATTATCTGCCACACCTTTCAAAGGGTCAAAGCAGAATTCATATAGGTTTACAATATGCATTCACATACATTGTATTTTATAAACACATTGGGTGCATACAAGTATGCTTTGAAATAAGCTTTTGTAAATTAAAAAAACTTTTATTAAATGTTTTTATGCATGCATATCAGCTACCAAAGTTTTAATGGATGAATGGTGTAATATGGCTTTAAAGTTTTATAGGTTGATGAGGTTAGGTATTTTATTGGTCGATCAATGTATTTTAAGGGAGTGTGCAACCGTACTATTTTGTTCTGATGAAGTTTTGCATTTAACAAAACGAAAACACTAAACCATTAACTATTTAAGGGGATATTTGGATTTTACACACTGTCCTTCGTAACTCTATCTTTGGAGCTGCTTAAACACACTCTGCTTCAGTTCTTGTATTCAACACTCCAACAACAGAAGCTATATCAGTTCAGCTCAAATATTCTTTGTCATTTTCTCAATTACTAAGGCAGTTCTTACTGCAAATATAACCACGATGCCACTAAAAAATTCCATAAATGATAACAATGCTCTTCAATGTTCTTGCTTTACAGCAGTATTTACTGTGCCCTGTTGGTCATTCATAAGCTGAATACTGTCACTGTCTGATCTATATTACTGAACTATGTACTGTTAACTGGATGCTGATACAGACTGTATTTATTTTTTCTCTGTTATGATGCTCTTACTGTATTATATATTCCTGGGTCATGGCCAAAAACAAATTCATTTCCACATCAGCTGACCTATTAGATTACAAAATTAATGTGGAAAAATATAAATACATAGCTAATGATCACTCAGTCAAGCAACTTACAGGGACCTTTTCAACCTACTTTACAAGTGTGTCTATGCCATTATGAATAAGGGCAGAATTCATAAAAACCTATGACTAGACAATAGATCTTTGTACTTACAAGCCACTGCATAACAGATTTCTAATTGAGCAAAATGGTGAAAATTGAGCATAAGAGGAAAAAGCACATATTGTGTTCCATAAGCATGTTGGAAGTAGGATAAAGGGTTTACTGCTAGACAGCTCAATATTTGAAAAGTGAATTGAACTGCACAAATTTCAGTGTGTGATTGAAACCATGTAAGTAAGGTTCACCATCAATTTAGACATCCAATGAGGCAGAATATCAAACATAAATATTTGCTGTGGCTATAACTGCCACAGCAGAGCAAGAACAGTACAAGCATGGCACTCCGATCTTCAGGTTTACAATGGGGTGTCTGCAACATTAACAATGCTGCATTAAATCAATGATATACCTGCTTCTTCTTGCAGCCATATTCATAGATTCATAGGAGTTACAAGGAAGTTGAGTCAAAAGACCATGTTCATCTTGTCAAAAACTACCCTTAAGCTGTACCTCATTCTTAAGAAATGCAAACCATTTCATTCCAGGGGCAAATTTCTGGGAGCCCATCAAATCATTCAGGCTAGATCTGAAGAATGTTAGGCTGTCACATTGTTTAACTTGCAGTGGAAATCTGTTCTAGAGAGAGGTAGACATTTGGGTAATAAATATGCATCAAGATTTATTTATCTGTTGGTAAATAGTAGGTCTCTTGATCTAGTGTTAGCAGGGCTATTTGGCATACCTCTCAACTGTACAGATTTCCACAGAATGTCCAGATTTTTGCCTCCTATTTCTAGTCCGTTTTTCATAAAATTGTGGTTTTCTGGCAAATCGTTGGCATGTCATTGAATATTAAAGCAAGACAATGATGACAAACATTACAGTTTCAGAATTCACACTCTTCAGAAAATTCATGCTTATGTAAAACCTGCTATTCTATCAACTTTTAAGTTTTTAAGAACAGCATTTAAAAATTGTCCCTATTTTGTGGGCCTTTGTCCCCCTCCCATTATTTATGGTTTTGTCCACTTTCTTGCTCTAAGAGGTTGAGAGGTATGATTTGCTGATATGCAGGACATCAAGGAGGATGGGATCATTAACAGCTCAGAATGCAGAGCACAGATGCCCCCATAAGACCACATAAGACACAGTGTAACTGGACAGTCATTCAAAACTATCTTGGTGGCTCAGGACCTTTAGATTAATAATCAGTTTTTATTAGGAACCTCTGCAACCTTTCCATTTGCCTGATATATCTAGAAAGACACTTCCCAGAAGGGGAACTGTACTCTTTTATAGGTCTAATTAGGGTAGTGTCCAAAAACATGATAACCCCTTTTGATCTGGATGATATGCATTTAGATTTTAGTTGTTCTGGAAAGACCAATTGTCTGACATGATGGTCGCAAGACAGGGAATTATCATCCCAAGTTCTTGGATCCTTAACTACATTGTTACTTTGGAGAAGAGTATTGACTATGTTGAATTTTGACAGAAAACTCTGTTCCCCAAACCATCAATACTAAACATCTTTTAATTTTAGCCCTTTCTCAGTAAAACAATTGTTTACAAGGGTAAGTTCATGTGATAATGACACTGTGTCGGGGAGAGATTTGCCAGTAATAACCATTTTTGGAGTCATCTGCAAATTTAGTTAACCAAAGATCCTCATTTCTGGTCTGGAAATCAGAGAAGTAAATGCCAAAAAGAAGGGATCACAGTACTGAGCCCAGGAGGACACCATTAGCTACTTCCATACTCACAGAAAAGGCAGCCGCTGTACTAAAAACGTAGGCTCTGTCTTTTAACCAGTTTGCCATTCACATTATTATGTAAGGATTGACATTTAAGGCACATATCTTATTAATGATACCAGCACATGGAGTAGCGTAAAAAACTTTGGACAGGAAGGCTGTCTGGACAGGATGACAACTGTCTGGAGTCTGAGTAACTTTCTTACAGAATTTGACTATATTAAGTAAGCAGGATCTTCCTTTAACAAAGCCAAACTGGTGCAGGTATATCCTTATAAGATTTTTGATGATGTGCCCCATGGCTTTGCAAATCTTACTAGTTAAGCTAATAGGTCTGCAGTTCCTGTGGCGCATAGTAGGACTGCCCTTATGTAGGGACATCACCACTACAGTTCACCATAATTCTGGGGCATGCCCTGTACATAAGCTTACATTAAACAGTTTAGGGAGGGGTCCACCTAGAGTGTGTTTAGCACTGTTTATAACACATCCAGATACATTATATGACCCTATGGAAGTAATATTTTTGGTATTAGAAAGTATCTTGAACACATACACTTTAGATATTAGAAGGTGTAAGAGATACAGGAATTGGCAGAGAAGGGATAATTGTCTTGGGGTAAAGAATGCATTAAATTTGTCTGATAGTATATTGGCTCTGTCAGCTAGGTCAAAGTGGGTGACACCATAATGGATCAGTTCCAAACGCTGCTGATTCTTGTTTCTTGGTTTTGTAATATAGCTAAAGAATAACTTATGATGATCCTTTGCTTTGGAGGTTAATTTAAGTTCATAATTTGCCTTGCTAACCTTGATAGTACATATTGGAGAAGAAGACTTCCATAACACAGCTAAAGGTACCGAAGAAAAGAAAGCAAACAAGGGATATGTAGTCTTTGGTATACCACCACAGCAGTCCAAAATCACTGTTAAAACTAAATTTTAATGAATAAAACGTAGAACATAAAATCATGAACCATAAAAATCCAGTCCGATAAGCGCTTTCGGCTATTCAGCCTTCTTCAAACTGTATATTTTGGATTCCACTCGTTATAACTTTAAACTAGTATACATCCAATCTCTCTTTTAGTTCACATACATACCCTTGTTCTGTAGCCAATGGTGGTAAAGCATTCCAAATGTTCAGCCTCTTTTATTGAACAGCTAATCAAGTTTAGGAAAAGGTACCTGACCCTTTTTATAGCCAATCAGTTATAGCGAAAGGCCAAGCCTCTTATTTGCAGCAAATGGTATTTCTCCTGGCTTTTAGTATGGGTTTCAGAGGAACCACACTATTTAAGCCGGGAGGGTGGTTCGCTTGCATAGTTACAATCCAATTTATTTCATGTAACTCAGTATGATTATGGACATCTCCTGCTCTTATTATTTGAGCCACAGTTTTGATGGCTTTAAATCTAAACTTATGTGTAGAATTTTCGGCTACATGTGCTGCAAGGGCATTGCTCATGTCCAGGTTGCCAATATCCCTTAAGTGTCTTAATATTCGATCTTTAAATCTTTGATCAGTTTTGCCAATGTAAAATGCATTACATTGGCAGCATGACACTAAATAGATTAGATGTTGGGTATTGCAGTCCGCATAAACATTGAAAGTACACATCTTTTTGGTAAGAGGATGAATAAATGTATTAGCACTATCAATGAATGCACATACTTTGCATCTGTGACATTTAAAGGTACCTTTCCTTTCTGATCGTGGTAACCGGACAAATCCATCTTTATTACATAGAAGCCTCTTGATATTCTTCTTGTTCTTAAATAAGAACCTTGGGGTGTCTCCTACAATGCCCTTTATTTTTACATCTGTTGTCAAGATGGGCCAGAACCTCTTAATCACATCACAAATTTGCTTATTATCTGTACTGTAAAGTAAGTGCACATTTAATTTGAGGTTCGCAAGTACTTGTGGCTATATTATGAAGTTGCGAGGAGGTGCCCTGGTTGGAAAAATATGGTTTACCTTTCCCTTTCCTAACTTCTTTATGTTCAGTTTTCATGACTAAGTTGGAATCTGTGTATCCTCTTTCTTTTAAATTATTATATAACTTAAATTGTTCAGCTTTGAAATCCTTTTCTTCTGTGCATAATCTCGAGGCACTTAGTATCTGATTTTCAAAGATGTTATTATAAATGTGCCCCGGATGCATACTCGGTCTGTGTAAGTAGTGAAGTAGTGATTTGTCTAGGTCGATTTCCTAAAGACACTGGTACATATTCCTTTATGTGGATTGACATGGATCTTAACATCAAGGAAATCAATTTCTTCTTGGGAGTACTTTGACTTAAATTTTAAGAAATCAGTACTTTGGTTGATATAATTTATGAAGAGAGTTAGTTGTTCAGTGTTTCCTTTCCATAAGAAAGAAAAATGTCGTCCACAAAACGACCATAATAAATGAGATGTTTTCTCCATGGATTTATATCACTTAAGATTTCTATATTCTCCCATTGGGCTAGTACCAAGTTCGAGTAGCTGTTTGCACATGGGGTGCTCATGGTCACCCCCCCATGTCTGTAGATAGAAGGTATCACCATACACAAAGATGTTGTTTTCCAAAACAAGTTCCAAAAGTGGGCACAATAGGTCTGCATTAACCTTATTACTCCGCAAAAAAGAATCTATAGCTTGTAAACCAAATTCATTTGGTATTACAGTGAAGAGACTAGTGATGTCCATAGTCACTAGTATGATATCATCTAAGTTAACCAATTGACTGGTTTTGGTATATAAATCCTTAAGGAAGCCCCCAGTATCCTTTAGGACAGTACTTACTGTAGGTAGAATTCTTTTTAGTTCATTTTCAATATAAACTGATAGAGGTTCGGTTATCCAGTCCCTACCGGCTACTATGGGACGCAGTGGTGGATCAATGTGGTCTTTATCTATCTTCGGTAGACCGCTTATGCCTGGGATCATAGGGTTGGGGAGGTCAAAAAAATTGTAAAGTTCTTTAATGAAGCATTGATCCATTAACAATTCATATAAAGAATTTTGAAAAACATTGATCTTGGTGTCAACTTCTTGCGTATTCATTTTCCTATAAGTATGTTCATCTCCAAGCATAGTCTGCATCTTGTTCCTGTACCATCCTACATCCATAACAACTATGCATCCTCCTTTATCTGCTGGTTTAATGACTAGCCGATCCATTGATCTTAGTTGTTTAAGTGCTTCTTTCTCTTTTGCAATAATATTGTAGAAACGTCCTTGATGATGGTGGCTGGACGTTTTCATCTTATTCACTTCGTCCTCACATAATCTAGAGAAGAGTTCAACTGCAGGGTGATTAATTGGTATAAAGTTACTGGGTTTCTTAAACTGCTTTATCCTGTGGGTATTATCACCTCCAAAATGCTTTTCAAGGAAATATTCCTGCAGCTTCATAATAAAGATATGTTTGTCCGGTTACCAAGATCAGAAAGGAAAGGTACCTTTAAATGTCATAGATGCAAAGCATGTACGTTCATTGATAGTGCTAATACATTTATTCATCCTCTTACCAACAAAATGTATACTTTCAATGTTTATGCGGACTGCAATACCCAGCATCTAATCTATTTAGCGTCATGCTGTCAATGTAATGCATTTTACATTGGCAAAACTGATCAAAGATTTAAAGATCGAATATTAAGACATTTAAGGGATACTGGCAACCTGGACACGAGCAATGCTCTTGCAGCACATGTGGCCAAAAACTCTACACATAAGTTTAGATTTAAAGCCATCAAAACTGTGGCTCAAACAATAAGAGCAGGAGATGTCCATAATTGTACTGAGTTACGTGAAGTAAATTGGATTGTAAATATGCAAGCGAACCGCCTTCCCGGCTTAAATAGTGTGGTTCCTCTGAAACCCATACTAAACGCCAGGAGAAATACCATTTGTTGCAAATAACAGGCTTGGCCTTTTCGCTATAACTGATTGACTATAAAAAGGGGCAGGTACCTTTTCCTAAACTTGATTAGCTGTTCAATAAAAGAGGCTGAACATATGGAATGCTTTACCACCATTGGCTTCAGAAAAAGGGTATGTATGTGAACTAAAGGAGAGATTGGATGTACACTAGTTTAAAGTTATAACGAGTGGAATCCAAAATATATGATCTGAAGAAGGCTGAATAGCCGAAAGCGCTTATCGGACTGGTCTTTTATGGTTCATGATTTTATGTTCTAAGTTTTATTCATTAAAATTTGGTTTTAACAGTGATTTTGGACTGCTGTGGTGATATACCGAAGACTACATATCCCTTGATACTACATATTAGTTTTTTGCTGATAGTTTTCATATATTTGACACGAGGAGTTCAAGACCTACTGCATGATTTAATAGGTTATTTTTATTTTGTTATAGATTTATTCATACTTGCAGGCCAGCACAGTGACTTATTCTTAAACTTCCTGTTACAGTTTGCTCTAGTAGGGATAGTCAGGTCTACATACTTATTTATATGGGCAGAGATCTCATTGATATAGATGGAATCTATCTCATACTAGGGCTGGTGATGGTGATTGTGAAATTTGATAATTCATCATAAAGTTTAACAAGGTTTGTCTAGATGAAGTTCTTGAGATTATAATTATTTACTGCTGGGATTTTAGTGATTTTGATGAAGAAGGCTACAAGTTTGTGGTCAGACCTTACCAAGAATGGAGTGATGAGAGAGGTGGTACATCTACAGGTGATGTTAAAACCAGGTCCAGAATATTATGACCTCTGGATGGCCCACTGACTCTCTTTTGCAGAGAGTTTTTGTTTAACAGGTCATAAAGTTCTGTGTGCATCCAGCTTCTGAGTTACAAATGTTCTACTCACATGAAAGGTAGTTAAAATCATCTATTATATGAGAGTTTTTAGTAACTGGCATTTCCTCAAGTACTTTTAAGAACTGTGGTCATCTGGGGTTATAGAGGGTGTTCCATAGCTGGCTATAAGTTGGTAATTTGTTTTTTCAGGGTATGTTGGAGCTCAGTGTATGCCAAGTAGTAGTTCATTACCTAGGAGTGCTGATCACCCATTTCACCCAGTTAGGTCTAGGTCTTAGGAGGAGAAGTCCACAAGTATGTCACTGGAAGATTACCTAGTAGTCAATTATATGGTTCATAGGTTCATAGGTTGGTACTAGGCTATCAGCCCTAGGGCCTATACAAGCCTAGCCATTACAATTCCCTGGCTATTTCTTCCCACACTATTTACTTCCCTGGACCCCTGTCTATCTTATCTTATGTCTAACAGATACGTTGGTACAAGGTTCTTTTTTCATTTATTTAACATTTGTTAATGGGGGAGGTGAACTGGCCCAAGGACCCTTTTCAGTCATGACCTGGGCCCGAGAGGCCAGACATCACAAATAAACATACAACTAAACATGCAACAATATACAGATCTACTTACACAGACATTTACCTAGGCATTGTCATTAACATAATGGTAGATGTTGTAAATGTAGCACAGTACTACATTTTCATTTACAAACAGATTATTTTTATGAATAAGATGTTCCAATAACTAGGTAGCATCAGCAATAGTAAATAACAAGCCTACAGGAAGTTTAAGCAAGTGGGCCAAGAATTTATATAGAAGATGTCATAATAACTAATATAGTAGCAGCAGAAGTAATAAGTAAATAAAAAGTCTACAAGTAATTTAAGCAACAAGCAGGACTAAAAGCAGCTTAAGCAACTAACAGGATTAAATTGATAGTAAGTGTCAGAGGATAACACAGTAACAATAAGCTATAGGCATTTAGGGGTAAGCTACAGCAAATAGGTCAGCTTATGGAAAAAAAAAACTATAATGCTGAAGGATCGAGTGAGCAATCCAGCCAGGAGCAAACAAACAAATGGCTAAGTTATTTGGACAAGGAAATTAAGAATAGTGCCCACTAGCTACTATATAGCGTCAACACCCCTGGTCATGCATGATGAGCAGCATCAAGCACCTCTGCCCAAAGAACGGCACCGCTGAGCAATGCTGTAGAATTTAAAACAATGCACATGCTAGCAACAGCCAACAAAAACTTGTAGGGCAAGCTCTCTTCCAGCAAATAATAACTCAGAACATTAACTTTAAAAACACTGGCAGGTAGCACAAGTCTCAATATTAGATGGAAGTCAGTAAAATTTGACACTTTCCTAGTACTCAAAGGATCAAATCTGTAGTCAAATTCAGCCAATAAGTCTCAGGCAGGGAAAGTTGAGCAATGCTACATAACTCCTCCCAAAGAAGGAGAAGGTCAAGCAGCATGGCAGAATTTAAAACAATACACTGCGGTAGCGTTGCTGCCTCACAGCAAGAGGTTCTCCCGTTCGATTCTCGGCAGGAGCGCATTCTGTGTGGAGTCTGCATGTCCTCCCCGTGGTCGAGTGACGTTCAAAAGACATGTGTAGAATGGGCGTGCCTTCGTTGAAGGTTGGGTGTCGAGCTGGCACCACGGCACCCGTAAAAAATCTACTGCCAATCATTAGTGGACCGGAGTTCTGCTGTGGCGACCCCTAACCAGGAAAAGCCGAAAGAAGAACACTGGTAAACAACAGCCACTAGAAACTTAAAATGCAAGCTCTCTCCAAAGAAATCATATTTCAGAATACTGCAAATTCCCCCTCTCTCACAAAAAGCATTGCCAAAACAGTTCTAAACACCAAAAATACTAACAGAAAACACATGCCTCAAAATTAGCTATAAATCTGTAAGACAAGGCACTTCCCAGAGTTGGAGGGGTGAAATCTGTAATTAAATTCAATAGTGCCACAAATTTTATTAAAATCTTAGAAAATATACCATTTTGGGTAAATTTCAACACAAAACAAGATATTATAATTCTAGGGGATGTCATTATTGATTGAACCAAGCCACCATGTCTCAAACACACAACGTGATAACTTGTATTAAACTTTTTGGTCTTCCACAATTAATCTGCCATCCAACTCAAACAGACAAAGCATTTGGAAATCAAAGTATACTTGACTATATACTAACAACTAATTCCATCAATATAAGTTCATCTGGCATACTACCTGACACATAAGTGATCATCATCCCATTTATGTCATTTGGAATTAATGCAAACTACTGAGATCTTTACACTCCACTCCTATATGATCAAAGATGGCAAAGGGACATGTTGAGATACTTTTAAGTAAACTGAGCATTCAGCAAAGTATGGAACGAGGAGACAGATTAAAAAGAAAGAGGGGAGGGGTGTGATTAGATCTTCCCTTACAAGGAAAACTCTGGGTCCTGATGGGTTGTCAAGGGGGGTGGTGTAAAATGAATTAGAACATTTTTGGTAAATATACTAGTATAGCTGTTGAATCATATGTTCTAGATAGGCACTCTTTGCAGAAATCTAGAATACTGTTACTGTCTAAACCTAGGAAGGACACTGATATCTCTGATAAACTACAAAGGTGAACTGCATACCAAGATACTAGTCTTATGTCTGCAGCCTTTCATACATAAGTAAATTCATCTGACACAAGTGGGATTTGTTAAATGCAAGTTGAGCTCCAACAGTACTTTGTCTACAGTTACATTCATGCAGAGGCATAGCAAGAATATCAAAATTGCAGCGAGTATCCTTGGAGACTTTGAAAAAAAATGATTTGGTTAGACTTAGTTAGATGGGATCATCTTTTCAATACTATTAAGAGTATGAGCTTCCCAGATGAGTTTATTAAAGTAGTATTTACTTTGTATTCTAAACTTTAGACAAGGGTATTAGTGGGAACTATGTTTTCCTCTCCTATGTTTAAGCATAAAGGAACTACACAGAGATACAGTACCTCCGCTCAGCAAGTTTTCTTCTACTAATGGAACCCTCTGACCACCTGTTGCTACCCTTCCATTCTATATAGGGATGACAATTTATTGGAAAGGGGTAAGACAATGATTGTTTATTTGTGAAGGATGCCAAGAATGACATTCCTACTTTCATGCAACTTTTAACTGACTTTTATGATATGTCTGAGCTCAAGGTTAATTGTGGTAAAACAAAATTTTGCTGCTAACTAAGCAGCAAAAAAGCTGGCAGCCGAAGGTTCCTCCAAACTTCAAGTAGGTATTAACTTACTCTAAGTATTTGGGTACTTATGTGCATTTCAATATAGAAATGCTGAGGTTGGTCAATTTAAAGGGCATATGGGAAGAAGGTTACATTTGTCACTGCTTGTCAGGATCGATGAGCTCAAAATAATTTTGAGGCCCAACCTTTCCTGTTTTTTTTACTCCACATTCCCATTTGTTCATTGAACTGATAGATATTAAAGATGCACATGAACATGTTGAGTTATATAAGGGAAGAAAAGGGAAAGAGTTTCTTATTAAATGCACCATCATAGGAGAGGGTGTGAGATTTCTTGACATGACATGGTGTGTGCTGACGTTTACCTTACAGAAGGCCTTGGCCAACAACAATCCTCCTCTAGCTGAGATTGGAATCTCATATCCTGTTTATTACCTCCCCCCTTAAGCATGCTTTAGTATAAAAAGGTCTACCAAAGTATCTTAAAAAAGAGCGCTCTCTCTAGTAACTCATTTATCACCATCAAAGCTATACGGAAAGCAACAGCACTTCCCTCATTGGGGATTTAGAAGCTTCAGTATCACGGCATATTATATACAGAATACATGAAGTGCCAATTACTAGGACAAAATGGACATCAGCAGACATCATTACTCTAGGGGATCACACAAATGTTACATAAGAAATTAGCTCTTGCATCCTTTGTTCCTTTGAGGGAGAGATATAGGCTGGCAGGTAGGGGAACAGTAGAGATACTTTCAGCTAAATCATTCATTAATGACTTTAAGTGTACCCCATATACTCAAAGAATATCCACCCAGTGTTTCTGGTTTGGTAATGGGGAGCAAAGAGCAGGCAGTTTCATGGAGGCAGGTGACTACTGCTACCAATAGCAGAGGTGGTGAGGGTAAGCATAAAGGGCACTTCCTTGGCCATTACTAAACCGTTAATGGGTCACATTCAAACTCTTCAGATTTGGGTCTTAAAGTAGCTAACTGACCTCAGTTGTTTGAGCACTAGCTGAAGTTTATGGACAGTGGATACTCGACAATATCAGAGAGTGTGGAGATTTGACTTACATCTGAGGAGTACTCTGAAGGGTGTAATACCAGCAATGAGAAGGTTGGGAAGAATTACTAAAATATTGTACATAATGCTGAGATTGTAGCTAATTTATATAACCGGTTAAGTATGTTACTGAACTGTATTTCATTTCCTATTTGAATTTATACATCTGTATAAATTCAAATTAGTCCATGGCTCTGATACCAGTTGTTTGTCTGTGTCAGGAAGGGCTGACACAGACAGACAACTGTCAACAGAGGCATGGACTAAAACTAAATGCCAAGAAATGCATAATAGTATAGATTTTTGTCTGTGGGCACTTCCAGTATAGTGAGGTGCAGACAAACTTCATCGGGGAAGCAGTTTAAAAAAGAAGTTATGTACTCACCATAACATTCCATGTTTGTTGTCCATCTCATCGTTCATTCTTTCAATGATGGGTTCGGGGCTGAATACTTAGCTGAAAGTCTCAAACCTGGCTTGTGGCAAGAAGGTATCCCACAATGCAGTGGTGTAATTCCCCAGATCTTGTTTGCTGCTACTACTGAACGATATGTACACTATATACATATCTACAAATATATACACATATACATATATCCAAATCCATATTATACGTACTGGAAGAAGAAACAAGCTGAGACAAAGAACTCCTGAAAGTAGTAAAAAAATCTACCAGGTCCACAAGAAGTCTTTGGCAGGGGGAAGGAGGGAGGGTTCGTAAGAATGAATAGCGAGATGGACAACAAACATGGAACGTTATGGTGAGTACATAACTTCTTTATGTTATGATGTCCTATCTCACCTTCATTGTTACAATGATGTGACAGTGTCCCTAGAACCTTTACCCTGGGTGGCTCACGGGAGTACACCTTTAAGCACCATGGAACCAAAGGATGCCCCGTCTCTGGAGGCCAAATTCACTTTGTAATAAATGATAAAAGTATGTGGAGTAGACCAAGTAGCTGCTGCACAAATATTATCAATGGGAATTCTGGCTTGAAAGGCAGATGATATAGCCATTGCTCTAGTGGAATGAGCCTTCACTTTGAAAGGTAAATCTTTGTGATTTGAGTTATAGATGAATGTAATACAATTTGAAAGCCAATTGGAAAGAGTAGTTTTTGAGACTGAGCTTCTTTTTTTTGCATCAGAGAAGGATACAAATAATTGGTCAGATTTTCTGAAGTCTTTGTTCCTATACAACTAGAATCTGAGTTGTCTATGCACATCCAGTTGATGTAATTTGTACTTTGCCTTGTTACTACGATTAGGAAAGAACACTGGAAGTTCTATAGATTGGTTTATATTGTTTGGAGAAGAGACTTTAGGTAAAAAGGATGGGTTTGTACACAAGGATACCCCATCCTTATGAAAAATCAAATATGGCGGTTTAATAGAAAGAGCTTGCAACTCTGACACTCTTCTAGCAGAAGTTATAGCCACTACAAACAAGGTCTTCCAGGAAAGGAACTTGAGGTCTGAAGATGAAGAGGGCTCAAAAGGTGGTAACGTGAGAACAGACACAACAATATTTAGATCCCAAGGAGAAAGGGGTTCCTTAAAGGGAGGTCTTAATAAGGAGGCACCTTTTAAGAAGGCTCTACACAACCTATGTGACATTAAGTTGGAAGTAGAATCACCAATGTGAAAATTTGAAATTGCAGCGAGTTGAACCCTGATGATTGCTGCAGCTGAGCCTTGTTGAAACAGTTACGCCAAGAATTCTAAAATAGAATGAATAGATGCAGAAAAAGGATCGCTGTTCCTGTCTTGAGCCCAAAAGGAAAACCTCTTCCATTTACTAGAATACAGCTTTCTAGTGGAAGCTTTATGTGAGGACATTAAGATATGTCTAACTGTAGCAGTGAAATTGTGAAGCCTGACTAAATTGGTAAATGGAGCAGCCAAGCTGTCAATTTTAGGGTGTGGAGAGAAGGATGAATCTTCCTTGACATATGAGTTAGCAGATCTAGCATTGGGTCCAGAATCCAAGGCTTCTCCTGAAGATGAGGCCAAAGGAAGGGGAACCAAACTTGGTGAGGCCAGTAAGGAGCAATGAGAATTATCCTGCTTCCTGAGTATTGTGCTTTTTGAATTACTCTGGGTATGAGAGGAAAGGGAGGAAACGCATAAAGAAGTCGTGAGGGCCAATCGTGAGCAAGTGCATCTCTCGGTGTCTCCCCTGGAGGGGGGATTAGGGTAAAGTAGTTGCTGCACTTGGCATTCATGGGAGTGGCAAAGAGATCACAGCAAGGCTGTCCCCATGTTCGGAAAATCATTTCCACTACATTGTGATTGAGAGACATTAGTGAGGCATTAGGATTGCTCTGCTCAGCTTGTCCGCTATCATGTCAGATTTCCCCGGAATGTGCATTGCAATTGGAAAGCACTGGGAATAAACTGTCCATTGCCACATTCTTAGGGCTTCTTGACAAAGGGGGCAAGATCTGGTTCCCCCCTGCTAGTTTATATACCAAACCCACAAACATATTGTCTGAATGTATCGCAATTGTCCCCAGAGGTAGAGAGTCTTGAAGTGCTTGCAATGCAAGAGGCGCTGCTCTCATCTCTAGAACATTTATATGCAAGTGAGCCTCGTGTTCTTGCCACGTACCTTGGACTGTTCTTCCCAGATAATGCCCCCCCACCCTATCTGGGAAGTGTCCATGTTCACTGTAGCTATTGGTTGATGTGGAACAAAGGGTCTGCCTATTGTCACATGAGTGGAGTGCATCCACCATCTTAAGTTATTCTTGTAAGATTCAGTTATTCTGATCAGGTGAGACATCAGAAGCTCTTGAAGTGACAATTGGGAGAACAACAGCCATTGAAAGATCCTCATGTGCATTCTGGCAAGAGGGACCAGTGTAATCGTGGAAGCCATTGTTTCTAGTAATCTTAGAATTATCTTTGCTTTCACTTTGGTCTTGGGAAGGAGATGATGTATCTGCTGTCTGAGTGGTATAACTCTTTCTGCAGGAAGTGTCTAGATCTGCGCCTATGAATGTAATATGTTGACAGGGCAACAAGGCAGATTTTTGAAAGTTTACTGTAATGCCCAGCTGATTGCAGATGTCCAAAGTTAGTTCCCTGGCTTGTAGAAACAGATGCTTGGTGGTGGCAGATAGAAGCCAGTCATCTAGACAGGGAAACACATGGAATCCTAGACGTCTCAGGTGAGCTGTGACTACTGCCATACTTTTGGTGAACACTCTGGGAGCTGTAGTGAGCCCAAAGGGCAGAGCTCTGAAATGGTAATGGCTGGCTCCCAGCCGGAAGTGTAAGTACCTTCTTGATGTCCTGTCCATTTTTATGTGGTAGTAAGCATCTTGAAGGTCTATCGAGCACATCCAATCATCTTTTCCTAAAAAGGGAAGTACAGACTGCAGTGTCACCATTCAGAACTTTGACTTATTGACTGATTTGTTTAACTTGCTTAGGTCTAATATGGGCCTCCATTCCACTGTTCTTTTTGCCACTAAAAAGTATCTTGAGTAAGTTCCGAATCCTATTTGGTCTGCAGGGACTTCCTGGATGACACTTTTGTGGAGCAACTTTTGAATCTCTGTAGTTGCTTGTTCCCTTAGATTGGGTGGATCATCTGGGATTATTTTGGTCAGTGGAACAGTGTTAGAAAAAGGGATGGAGTATCTTCTGGATATTATATTTAGTACCCATTTGTCATTTGTGATATTTTGCCAGGCTTCTGGGTACACTGAAAAATGTCCCCCGACTACCTCCAGAGTAGAGCAGTCGGGTCTAGTTTCAGGAGCGCTGATAAGGGCGTCCGCAAAAGGAATCACTGTCACTCTGATTTTGCGGGCCCCCTCTGCCTCTGGGGAGGCGTCTACTGTTATTACCTCCCCATCTGCCCCTGGGGAAGGTATCACCCTGTGCATCCTGGAAAACTCTCTGGGATCTTTTGAACCACATCTTTCCACTCTTCTGGCCTTTAGGATAAGGTCTTGAAGGTACAGAAAAATATATTCCAACGGCAGAGAGAGTTTTTCCTTCCTGCTCGCACCGGGTTAGAGTGCCTTTTACTTTGGGTCCAAAGAGTGAGGAACCATCAAAGGGGGAGTTAGTAAAGGTAGACTTAAAGGTTCTGCAAAATTGCACACGTGCACCCAGGAGCGTCTCCTAAAGTAAACTCGGGACCCCACTGCCCTGCTCGCTCCATCTGCTACGTAGGATATGAGCCTCGCGGAGGAGTTCACAATGGCATTTAAGGTGGACAGCTGGGAGGAGACCTTCTCATTCACCCCCGCAGTTAATGAACCTTGTAGAGTATCTCCTAGCTCTTTCAGGAGATCTCTTTGTAGCCTTGTAAAGTGGGATAAGTAGTTCAGCGATCGCAGTGAGAAAGTCACTGATGAAAAGACATGCTTCCCGTATCTGTCCATCGTTCGAGAGTCTTTATTTGGAGGATGAACAGATGAGGAAGTCTCTGCAAGTTCCTTCTTGGTGGCTGCTGCCACCACCATAGCATCTATGGGTACCCCCTTGGTTAGAAAATCCTTGCCCGAAGGAGCTGATAAAAATTTGTTTGGCCTCCGAGGGACCAGTTCCGTAGTGTCAGGTGACTCCCACTCCTTTTGACTAACCAGGTCCATGGATGGCTTCCTCAAAAGAAGGCTTTAAGAGCCCTTTCAGAATCAACTTGTTTCTCCTTTCCTGAAGTACTCTAGCACTAAAAGAATGACAAAAGGTGCAGTCTTCTTGTAGATGAATGGCACCAAGGCAAACACATATAACATGTCCATCTGTGATGGACATTTTTTGTGAGCACTTCTGACATTTTGTAAAGCCTGAAGGCTTATGTTCTCTCTCTTTTGGGTCTTTGGACATATTTAAAGTAAGACCCCAAAGGCGACAGCAACAACAACAAGAAAAAATTTAGCTAAGACTAATGAAACTAATGCTACACCAAAAATTACTACTGGACAAACACAAGAAATGACAACCAGGGGAAGAAAAATAGAACCTCTAACTCAAATGGTTCTATTTTCTAGACAAGACAACAATACACTACAAGCCCTCTAACTTAAACGGGCGAATAGCTCTCTAACTTAAACGAGCTATAAAGAAACTATCAGACAAACAAGAACCACTACAAGGGATACTAAAAGGGCCTACAAAGCGAAGGCAAAAGCTGTGCTAATGGGGAAAAAAACTATCACTACCTAACAGAGAGCAGCAAGGAGGCACAACAAGCTAAATATAAAAAGATATAAGCTATATATATAAGCAAATATAACAATTTTAGAAAAGATAATAGAAGATTTTGAAACAACTTAGCCACGGTCAAGATGAGCGCATCCAACCTCGTAAAGTGGCAAATGAGATCTGGAGAATTACACCACTGCATTGTGAGATATCTTCTTGACACGAGCCAGGTTTGAGTCTTTCAGCTAAGTATTCGGCCGAGTCAGAGCCGAGGATCGGCTCTGAACCCATCATTGTAAGAATGAAGGTGAGATAGGACAACATAACATCAGTTAATAAGTATTTATCTTTAAAAAAAATAAGGCATACAATGCATAAAATGTATCACAGAATATCTAGACTATCACAGTTTCTGGGGGCACAGTGGTCACTGCTTGTGTACATGTGTTTATATGTAGATACAGGCTTAGTGGGCACCCATCCTTAATCTCTATCTTGGTCCCACCTAATCTAAAATCTAGTCCTGCTCAGAAGCGTGCACATAAGGTTACTATAACTTATATAGGGGCTCGTGACAGTGTAGATATTATTTATTTCAACTATTCTCATAATCAGACTGCAGAGGTTGGCACAGGATGTTATTTTAATCTGTATTAGGACAGAGAACTGTCTAGGAGAAACAAGTTGGCATAAATTACTGGAATTAGTATATTTTATTTTACTCATAGCCAAACATAAGGGATATGCTCCTGTAGCTATCTTTTGGGGTTAATGATAAGGAGAAATACTATATATGTCTATGTTTGATAGCAGCATGTTGAAATATATTACTGTGTTTATTTTATTTTTACCATTTTATCCATATTTGTCAGCAAAGTGACACCTAGCAGATGACTGCCTTTTGGGGAAGGTGCTGAGGGGGACATGCTATACATCCGTATGACAGCAACAATGTGAGGTATATTACTGTAACTATTTGTTTTTTCATTTTCTTCAAAATATACCACAAGGGTTATTTCTGTTCTGGAAGAAGGATAGGTATGATTTGTGTAAAACTGGCAATGCTCACAAACATTGGCCCGTTATATGGTTCAGCCCCAGGGCTACAATGACCACATGCACAAGCCACGTCTACTCAGCTCACCAAATTATACCAACTTTTATAAAATAATACATACGCCCATACAGTTAAATAAACATCTAAAATAATACACACAACCATACAATTAAAGAAGCATCACTAATATACTAACAAAGCACCCTCTTAATATTTTGTGAGGGAAGAAAACTGAACTTGAGACATAACCAGGATGGGCTGACAGGGATGTCTGCCCTAAGTGCAAGCTTTCAGATAGTGCAATCTGCCGGTGCTGATACTATGGGAGTAGAGGACCAGGATTGCTTTATGAAGCCGCAATGATATCACTGCTTCACAAATAAATAACGATACCGCATGTATGGTTTGAATTAAGTGCTGAAACACTTAACTGGTTGTGAGTGCATGTGTACCTGTAGCAATCTGCTTGCTAGAATTTTAGAAAGCAGCTTCCCACAGTTAGAGGAGCAAACCAACCATTTTTTTGCTCTTTTAACTTTGAAAAGAGCTTTTTTTTTATTTGTTTTCCTTTGCAGCTTTTGAGTTGAGGCGGTTCCAGTTTGAGGATCTGCCTACAGTACCATGTAAGCTAGCCATGGTTCTGAGCCAACCCATAACTTACAAGATGGTATTGATTCCTCCAAATATTAAAAACATTATTACTAGATTATTACTACACATCTGAAGTTGACACTGTCATGGATAAGTGGGACGCTGATACTCAAAGTACCTTCAAAGTACAATGTATATTTGAACATATACTTTCAAAATATTCACTACTTTCAAAAGACATAAACCAAGGTAATTTTTTCATAATTTAGTAGTCAGGTAGATGTTAAAGGTCCCATAGCATTTATTGAAAATGATAGGAAATTGTTTTCAGTTTCCTACCATATTTACTACCCGCCTGTTTAAATAAGAGCTTGGCTCTTTCTAGACATCAGCCAGAGACCTACCAGGTCTACTGGGACTTTCCAGGCTGAAAAAGTAAGTAATGGAACACATCCAAACAATTTATGAATGTTGTATGAGGAGTAGTACAATCAACTGAGGACCACAATCTCCAAAACAACAAAAGAAAGGTCTTTAGTGTAGCAAGGGGCAAAACTGTCCAAAGCAAAAATCAGTGCAGCAAGGGTTCACAATCTCCAAAACAAAAAGAAACAAAAAAGGAAGGTAATCAGTGCAGCAAGGAGCTGCAATCTCAAAAAACAAACAAAAGGTAGTTAATGTAGTAAGAGGCAGCAATCTCCAAAACAACATAAAACAAAATGAAAGGTAGTCAGCACAGCAAGGGGATGCAATCTCCAAAACAAAACAAAGAAGGAAGGTAGTCAGTGCAGCAAGAGGCAGCAATCTCCAAAACAAAGCAAAAGGAAGTCAGTGTAGCAAGGGGCCGCAATCTCCAAAACAAAATAAAACAAAAGGTAGTCAGTGCAGCAAGAGGCCACAATCTCCAAAACAAAGCAAAATGAAAGGTATTCAGTGCAGCAAGGGGACGCAATCTCCAAAACAAAATAAAACAAAATGAAAGGTAGTCATTGCAGCAAGGGGGCACAATCTCTATAACAAAATAAAACAAAATGAAAGGCAATTACTGCAGCAAGGGGCTGCAATCTCCAAAACAAAATAAAAGGTAATTAGTGCAGCAAGGGTCTGCAATCTCCAAAACAAAATAAAACAAAAGGAAGTTAGCGCAGCAAGGCACCACAATATCCAAAAACAAGCCAAAATGAAAGGTAGTCAATGCAGCAGGGTGCCACAATTTCCAAAACTAAAAGTAGCCGGGTCTATATCATATAATCAAAAAGTCAGTTCAGCGAACAGCACTTACATCAAAAATGCTATTCATCAAATTCGCTCTTATGGGGGGGCTGTGCCCCCTCCCCAACTAATTATATATACCAACTCCGAGATCACACTACTGTGAGGAAAGGGCAAACTTTCCAATCTTTACTGTACCACGATCTCACTATGAACAGTTCGCTGAATGGCATTTTCGATGTAAATGCCATTTGCTGAACTTTTTTGATTATATAATATAGACACAAGGTAGTAAGTGCAGTAAGGGGCCTCAATATCCAAAACAAAACAGAAGAGGAAGGTAGTGCAGCAAGGAATGCAGTGTAGTAGCTTACTTATCCCAGCATGATGCTAGATTCATGGCTACTGAAGTTTGAGGGCCATCATTTTGACATCACTGGTTTAGTCCTACTGTTTGAGAAAACAAGGAGTTCCATGTAACCGGGGGGGGGGGGGAGTCTTGTTATTAGATTGTTGCAGCTCCTTTAACTATAAGCATTGGCCAAGTGTTTCATTAGTGTTCCACTGTAGGGTAACTAGAATTCCATACGAAGGCATGAAAGTGGATATGAGCAAACCCATTTCAGAAAGAAATGAGAAAGTGATCAGCAGGGCATGGGTAAGTGCTACAGGGAAAAGGAAAACAGAAAATCTTACAGTGACTAATGCATTTGCATTACTGTTAGTGTCACATAATGTATTGCTCTAAATCTTCATTTTACAAGCCCACATATTTAAGTCACTGTGTGACAGTTGATGATCTGTCTTGTAGGACAGCACTGCAGCTGTCCCACCCTGCTCCCTCTCTGTTTTCCAGTTCTCCTATGCCTTTGTAAAACACAGTCATATACTAGGGCTGTACTAACTGGTCTATTAGCCTATTCTAATTGTCCACTGTCTCTCAGTTTTCTCTTGTTCATGTTAGACTACCACTTCAATTTGGAACTCATAGTCTCTCCTACCCACGGGCGGCAGCGGTTAGCATTGCCACCTCACAGCAAGAGGTTCTCCGGTTCGATTCTTGGCTGGGGTGCCTTCTGTGTGGAGTCTGCATGTCCTCCCTTTGGTCGCGTGGGTTTCCTCCGGGTGCTCCGGTTTCCTCCCACATCCCAAAGACATGCACTGGGTGGATTGGACACTCTAAATTGGCCCTAGGTGTGAATGTGTGTGTGTGCCTTCTGTGGAAGGTTGGGAGCTGGGCTGGCAACTTGCTACCGTAAAACTCCACTGCCGATCATGAGCGGACAAATGATCTGCTGTGGCGACCCCTAACCGGGAAAAGCCGAAACAAGAAGAAGAAGACTCTACTACTCACCTTTCACTTTGAGTTCATTTCCTTGCAGTGGGGTTTCATGATTCTGAGGACCTAAACCTATTCCTTTTTCTCTTCCAACACCTAAGATGTAAGTTCTCACAGTTATTCAACTATCTTTCATCTTCAGTTCATTTTCTTTGCAATCCCCTCTGTGAATTTGTAGACCTAAACCACATCCCCATTTCTCTTCTATCCTCTATGGCATGGTTTCTTTGATACTCACAATAACCCACCTTCAGACTTCAGAAAAGCCTCAAGCCTCCCCAGGTATCAAAATGTATGTCTAGAATTCCGATACAGAAAAATATATATAATGATATATACAGCTGAGTATATTTTTCTGTATTTTCTGTATTATAGAGCTAAATTGTTGCTTATATATCTGTTGTCTTAGTGTTCTGCAAATATACAGAGATCAGTATATATTTTTGGGGTTTTATAATTTGCACTCTGATTCCTCACATCTCTGTTGAAACTTTTCCCCACCCCCCTCATTGTGGTTTCTGTTGCTTCTGTGTTGTTAACTCAAGGTTCCCTTAATTTGAACTGTTAATAGCAGCAGTCTGCATTTAAAGTGGAACAGCCTTTCAAGATTTCTGCAAATATATAGAGCTGAGTATATTTTTCTGTATTTTCTGTATTATAGAGCTAAATTGTTGCTTATATATCTGTTGTCTTAGTGTTCTGCAAATATACAGAGATAGTATATATTTTTTGGGTTTTTTAATTTGCATTCTGATTCCTCACATCTCTGTTGAAACTTTTCCACCCCTCCCTGTTCTGGTAGTAGTTTAAATTTGGTGGCTTTGCAGTGCCAGCCCACTGTAGATTTGATCTAGGA